>NC_009315.2:0-259579 GCF_000002845.2 Leishmania braziliensis MHOM/BR/75/M2904 | reverse complement strand
TTGNCGCGACATGGCACTTTGATTGACTATACTGCGTGGAGAGGATTTTTCCTCCTCACCGTCTTCCGCTGCGCTCTCTACGCGGCTGACCACCTTAGAGGCATTGCACGTTCTCGCACTCTCCTACGCGTTGGGCAGCCTCGACACTCGTGCGCATCTGGAGGCCCAGGTGGTGCGAGGGCAGCTCTCGCAAACGACGCTGCGTCGACTGCGGACGAATGCGCACACCATCCTTGAGAGGACGCACCCAGCATACTGGAACGCGTTCCCAGCCATGGAAGTGGAGCTGCTGGAGGGGGAGACGGAGCTGAGCGAGGAAATGCGGCTAGCCGGCGCGACAGTGTGCATGCGCGGGGCAGTCGAAACGACTCGGGGTACTGGCGCGTCCGGTCCTTCCGCATCGAGTGTCATGCGTCGGCGCGGTAGTCGTGAACGACTCGCGGTTTGCATCTCAACTGGTGCGGCGTGGCGGCAGCTCGTACTGGAGAGTATGTGGGAGTTGACGGTAGGGGCGATGGCGGCCGACGACTCTTCCGCTGCAGTCGTGATGCCCTCTTCTGCGCATGCCTCAGTAACTCGCAGTTGTACAGTGGCCCAACAGCAGCAACAGCAACGGCCAGTAAAGGCGCACTCTTCAGCCCTTCACCCACCTACGAGGATGTCCGCTGGAGGCACGTTTGGGACGTCGCCCATACGCGTGCTTACTTCAGCGTCGTCTTTGCTTGCCACAACCGGCACGGCTGACTTAACGGGGTGCGCTATAGTCGAAGACACTGGCGGGGGCAGCGGCGCCGCATCGCTGCTTAATCTTTCAGCCCATCCCACCCTCAACCGCACGCCCCGCACCATCCGCGAGGCTACGCTGCTCCCTACGCGGCAGAGCACGACAGTCTTCCGCTTCCGTGTGGTGCAGCAAGCAGAGGGCCTTGGTGGCCTTTTTGTGCAAGACAGCATGCGGGTTGTGTTGCATCTTGCCCAGCACTACATCCAGGCACCTACCTCGAGTAGCACATCTTCTCAGGCCAGCTCGAATCTGATCCGTGCCGCAAAGAAGAGGCGGGGCTGTGATGGTCTACTGCATCGCAGTTTACCAGGAAAAGCTCCCCAATCGCGCTCACGCTCGACATCGCCGCCGCTGCCGCTGGGGCTGAGCGCCTCCGTGGCCACGTCATCTCCAAGCGCCATCTTCGGAACGGCGCCGCGCTTTGTGGATACGAATGCGTGGCGAGCAAAGGAGCGCAACCCCTTCATCCCCGTCACGAAGCCGGCAGAGGTGCGGCAGGCGGAGCTGAAGCGCCGGCAGTGGGGGGTGAAGGAGTTGCAGCGGGAGGATGTGGTCCTGTTTCTAGTTCACTACTCCCATCTAATGACGGAGCTGCCGGACGCGATTGCCGCCGTCGAGGATCACCTCTACTATCTGCGTCGGCAGCTGCAGCTGTGCCCAACGCGCGAGGTGCGACGGCGGTGCGAGCTCAATGACCTGTACATGAACGTGTACCCTACAATGCACTTGTTTCTGCGCTACATCGATCAGCAGGCACGGCGGTCGCGCAGTGTGCTGCAGCTGCTCTCCACTTACAATGGTGGCACCATACACTCCGGGAACATTGTGGATGTGTATGACGCGGTAGGGCGATGTACTGGGCTATCGGCCACCGAATAGCAGAAAGATCGACGTGGCTTTGAGAGAACGGCAACCCAAGAGCGCCACAAAGAGGGGGAGCGAAGGTGAGAAGGTGGTAGGAGAGCAAGAGGGGGACGTAGAAAGGACTCATTGCGTGCGGTGCGGTTGACGGAACGGAGCACCTCCTGACAGCGCTCATAGCCCTCTTTAGCCATCGGATTTGCTTCTCTCCTCTTCCCCCTCCTCTCGCTGTGTCTGGTTCGTCTCTCACTTTCATTAGTTCACTCTCGTGCGACTGCGCGTGTTTGCCAGTCCGCGCCCCTTTTCTCTCCTTTTATCTGCAGCGTCGATGATCGGCCTTCTGTGGTTCACTCTGTCCTCTGTTAGTTTATGGTGGTGGTGGGGGCCGTGTGTGTGTGTGTGCGTGTGTGTGTGTGTGGGCGTGTGCGATCTCGCTAGATCGCCAACCTCGCCATGAAAAGGGGAGGGAATGTGACTCTTTCCAGCAGCGCGAATACCCTATGCGGCACCACACCGACGCAGGCAGAGAGGCTCCCCCCAAACAACCGGCAACAAAGTGTCTCGCTGTTTGTTGCCGGTTGTGTGTGTGTGTGTGTGTGTGTGTGGGCGTGCAGGTGTGGTCCGCTCGCCTTTTCACGTTCTCTCTTCTCGACGGCAACAGAGCGAGCAAGAGGAAAAAAAAGTGAAGCTTAAACGCCTTGTGGCGTGCATGTCAGCGATGCTGCCGACAGGCGAAGAACAAGTCGGAGGACGCTGAGGTGGTTTTCGATCCTCGACAATGGGGAGGGGTGATTGAGAAGAGGGGGACGAGGCGAGGTCAGCACGACTGCTTCGCTTTTGGTTGGTGTATGGCTGCAGGTGTATAGCAGGGGTGGGGAGGGGTGATACGGCTTCCTCTCTTCTAGAGTTGCCCTTCGCCCTCGACCTTTTCTTAAGCTGAGCTTCTTCTCCACGCCTTCTTTTCTCCTCTCTGGCAGCCGGTTGCCTGCTGCATCATATCTGTCGCCCGTCTTCTCTCCTTTCTCCATCTTTGCATTGGTGCAGGTGCCTTCTCTTCTGTTATTTCTTTACATCACGTCCCGCGTGCCCCTCTGCCTTTCCCCCTATGCGGTCTCATCGCTTTGTTATTAACAACAAAGCCTCCTTAGCCCTTGTCGCGTTGTTGCACTGAGCATCAGTCAGTAGAAGACGCCCATATATAAAACACCCCCACACAACCCCACACAGGCGTGAGCGTACCCTTTCCAGCCTGTCTTCTTCTCTCCTCTCTTCTGCGCGACCTGAAGGCCTTTGTGCGCCATGAAGACACGTGCAGGAATGGTGTGCCGGGGGCCCGCGGATGCTGGCCATGCCACCACTGACCTCTACGACGAGCGGCACCGCCAGACCAAAGCACTAGCGCGATGGGAGCGGCAAAGAGCGGCGTGGATGCGCATGCAAACACACCTCGCCACCATCACAGGCTCGTCGTCTACGACAGGCAAGGGAGGCAATCGCAAGTTATCGTCCACAGCTGCAACTTCGCACAGATCCGCGGCTTCTGGCAGCGCTGGCGCCTCCCCGGCACGCAACTTCACTGGAGCCACACCCGCCGCAAGGGCGAAGCGGGAGGACTTTGGAATACTCGCCGTGGCACAGCCCGAGGTGATCAAGGACGGCAGCCACGCCTGGGAGGGGCTATTGCGCTGCACAGACACGCGGTCGGCGCGGCGGCTCGTTCCGATTGGCCGCACGTCGTTCCCGTACCAACTGTACAGCGAGGCTCGAGACCCGACAACGCTGCCGGAGGATCACATGATCTATACGCGCGTCGTGTCTGAAGGAGATGTGACAGCAGGACAGGATACAACCGTAGAGTCTCACCGCTTTGTTGACTCGACTATGCAGCGAGTGGAGCAGCGCGCTGCAGCACAGAGTCGTGTGCGAGCAGCGCTGACGGCAGCCACGCCCGATGACTCCGAGATCGGAACCGGATCGAAGGGGACATACGTTGCGGGGCAGCATGAGAAGGGCAGCGGCGGAGTTTTCTATTATGAGGCCCGGCTGCGCCACGTTGCACCATACGTGCAGGAGCGGCTCGGCCACTTTTTGCAACCCCGCGCCTTCTTGCATGTCGACGGGCATCCTGCACCCTGCGCCTCAGCCGAGGAGCTGGAGGCGCAGAAGCATGAGTGGACGGCTGCAGGGCCATCCTCAGCACCGCCAGTGGAGTACTATCCGCCTCCACCGCAAACGCAGTTGTGGGCATCCATTCCCACCTCAGCGGCACCAAGTCGTCTAGCAAGCACTGTTAAGCCAGCGGACAGCATGCGTCAGCGGAAGGGCTTGAGTACCGCGGCTGCCAGCAGAGCGCACTCACACGGCGCCAGCACCCCTGCTACTCTGAAGAACCACGGCTGTAGAGCTGATGGGGAGGATGCGCTCGCGGAGGAGGGTGACCGCGAGATGGAGGACCTGCTCTCTGGCAGTGTGGCCACCGCCACCCCGTCTGAGCTTCCGTACGATTCTTCCGTCGGCTTGATTGACAGCAGCGTGCGCGAAAAGTGCTCGCGAACAATGTATGCGGCACCCACATCCCCGCTTCATCCACTGCAGGTGAACAAGCACGGTATTTCGCTGCGTCACCAGCAGAGTTGCACTGCGGTTAGTGAGGACTTAGAGGAGGTCATGCAGACGTCTGGCCCAGCGATGGAGCTGTCAACGCGCAGCCTGCTCTTCCAGACGTGTCCACACGAACTAGTGCAAGGCACCGTGACGCTGCACAACACCGGCACGACTACCATCTACTTTAGCTGGGTACCGGTGGACTCCGTTGAAGAGCGGCTTGGGCAGCTCGAGCGCGACTCAAGAGATGCCGCCGCTGATATCGAGGAGGCCGAATCAGGAGAAGAGGAGGAGGAGGACAAATGCAAGAGGCGCCGGCAACTGCAGAGCGAGAGAGATGGAACCGCTGCCACGAGAATTACACACTCACTCGCCGCCCATCAGCGTACTGCACGTGACTCCTTTTTCTTTCTCTCCTCCCCAATGAGCGGTGTGGTGCTGCCGGACGAAGAAGGCATCTTTGCCTTCTCGGTGCGTGCAAATCGAGTTGGTTTGTTTCAGCACACGTACGAGCTGCTCACAGTGCCACCCGCGCCGGAGCGTATTTTTGTACGCCTGCGCGCGCTCGTCCAGAACGACGGCCCGTCGTTGGAGTGGCTCGCCGCGCCCGTGGCGGAGGCCATCGAAGCCAAGGTAGTGCTGGATGCACAACGTCGACTTGTGCAGAGGATCAGTGTGGACGTAGACGCCATCGAGGGCTCTGCCTTGTCGGCGCATATCAAAGCGTTAGACGGGGCGGCCGAGGCCGCCACAGCAGCCGAACGGATACGCCGACGGGCGCAGGAGGAAGCGTGGAACCTCGCGAACCGGTTCACCTTTGATCACATCCCCTACACAGCTGCCGTGTACGACAAGCTTGAGAGGCTCTATACGGTGGTGCAAGACACTTGTCGGACGCTGGGTAGACAAAAGAATGCTGAGGCGGACGAAGCTTCACAAAAGTCGGCTGTTGCCGTGGCAGCGCCGTCACTCAACGCACGTGTAAAGCCGTCTGGATTGTACGCGAGTTTGCCAGCGCCAGTTTCACCACCTAAGCAGGAGCCAGCAGCACCGACGACGGATATCGTGGAGACCGTCTCGCGCCCAGGCCAATGGGATGGCTCCTTACTCATTCTGCTGCAACTCATGATGGCGGTGCGCGATGCACCAACGCGGCAGACGTTCTTCACGGCCTTTCTCGTCCTCCTGCGCGCCGCTCGAGCGTCGCAGCAGTGCAGCAGCCGAAGTGGGAGCATCGAGTGCTTGGACCAGGAGACACTGCCGCTGCCGGCGCTTCTGGTGCGAGCCGCCACGCTCCTCGCCGACAGTGTGCAGAGTCGTCGTGCCGCGATGCTGGAACGAGAGTGCGAGAATATGCTTGGGCAGAAGCTCGCCACCGCTGCGACACCCTTCATGCAGGCCTTCGCTGCGGCCAGTGGCGCTTTTGCTTCCCGCGGCGCTGCCACCGCCAGAGACACGGGCGGTGCTTCGCCATCTGGCAGCACTGCCCACCGACCGCAGAGCGTCCATAGCAAAAAGCGGGCCACCTTAACGTGTGGCAGGAGTGGGACCGCAGCAGCAGGCGATCACGTCGGTGGCGCGGCCGCTACCGATGTCTTGGCGCCGGCCGCCACCAAAGTCACCACGGCGCAGCGTATGGTGTTGGACTCGATTTCTGAAGAGGAGCTGCTGCATTTCAGCGCCATTCAGGCCCCACCGAAAAGTGTGGCGGCGCTCGAGCGAGCGGAGAAGGTGGCTCTGCATGCGCAACGCAGTTTGGCACTGGCGGCAGAGCGTAGTGCATGGATTGAGCTGTACACAACGCTATTTCTCGAAGCAGTGGACGCAGCGTGCGACCGCGGCCCACTCTCGGCCTGCGCGGCGGCGCGTCTGGCTGAGCTGGAGGATATCCAAACGAGTGCGCTGCTGCCCATAGACCTTAGCACAGATCCGATCATCCCGCTCACAACGGGAAAGGGAGGCAAACGCAAGTAGTCGGACCTAAGGGGCACCCATGGCAGTCGCGGTTGCGATTATGCACGTGCGCATCTGTGCGTTGATGCCACACGCATCTCTAACGGTCAGTGATGCGTAAACGGGCGCGTTGGCCGTCGGCAATACACAATGCACATTATAAGCGGCAGTGCCTGCTCTGCGCCTATGCGTGTGTGTGTGTGTGTCTCTCTCTGTGCCTGCTGGAGTGCGTGATGGCTCTCCTCCTCTCCCCCTATCCTCTATCTTTTATTTGTTTCCAACTGAATGTACAGTGTAACACGTTCTACAGCACCTACAGCAGATTTGACTGGCCCTGTTGTTTTCTCAGCCCTGCATATCTGTGCGTGTCTTTTTCTTTTACCGTTGCTCCGGCGAGGTGAAGCTCGCGCTTGGTCACGTACACACACACACACACACACACACACACACACACACAGCTGTGAGGAGGAGGGATGCCAAGTTGCCGGCCACCACATCTCTCTCCCTTCCCCTTCTCCCTCTGCAGGGATGGTGGATGACAGTTCTCAGGAGAGGTAGCAATCTCGGCAGCAGAGTGTATGCGTAACGACTCACATGCCCACAGGCATACACGTCAGTCTTCCCTTCTCTTGTAGATAGCTTCGCGTGTCATGCGCCACCGTTGCGGTACCATCGACGACGATGGTGCATCTTGTTGATTTGTG
Source organism: Leishmania braziliensis MHOM/BR/75/M2904 (assembly GCF_000002845.2). Lineage (NCBI taxonomy): Eukaryota > Euglenozoa > Kinetoplastea > Trypanosomatida > Trypanosomatidae > Leishmania > Leishmania braziliensis. The sequence goes on along the minus strand of NC_009315.2, from coordinate 252,673 downwards.
GCGCATGGAAGAAGCCCAGCAAACAGGAAAAAAACTGAATAGACGATGCAATGCAACCCGCATCGAATTCGACAGGATGAAGGACACTAACGCCGCGCTGCATGCGCTAACCAGGAAAGGCCATGGATGAGTGTATGTATGCAGCGGATATGCCACGTAGGACTGCAGTCACTAAATGAGGAGGTGTTGACATCACGTCTTCCGAGGAGACGAGCACACTTCATCTAGCTTTGGCTGCGTAGTGGGCGTGAGGGGGGAGAGATTTGTGGCACTGCCTCCCAAGACGTGTGCGCCACCGCTTTCCCCCCTCGCCGCACTCTTCCTCTTTCAACGCATACCTGTGCAACATCTATCATAGAGGCCCTTTCACACACACACACCCTCTCTCTGCACTGCTTCTCCTTTCTCATCCCCCTCTTCCCTCACTGGCACCATGACTTCCTGTCTTTATTTGTACACGCACACACACGCAGCCCTTTCCTATTCTATACTCTACACAATTTCCTACAAGAAACAAGAGAGAAGGCAGGCGAAGTTGGAGTCGCTTTTTTAGGTGCGCATCGACGTGCATCTTGGTCGCTCTGCCTCCCGTTCGCCATGCCTGTGAGGATTCAAAGGCAAAATATAAGCTACTTCTTTCCTACTCGCTATTTCCTTCTCGTTGAGTGAAGGTGGCGTGCGGTGCTCCATTACGTCTTTCAGTGGTTGTTTATCTGTTCTGTGTGGCTCATCTTGTCACTGTCGTAGTAACTGTGGCTGTGGGTAGCTGCCTCTCTTACGACTGACCGCTCCTTGCTTCACCATTCCTCTCCTGCTGGTATCCAGCCCCTCTCCTTTTTCTCAAATTTGCTTTGCACAACGCCGTGATCACCGCAACTCCTATCACCTCGACTAACTTGTGCTTGCTTGTCAGCTTGGTAGTCGTTGCTTTTCTTGTCCGATCTCTCTTCTCTAGAGTATATTGGCTTCATCTAGCCATTCATCACAACGACACGTAGTACACACGTCTACCTCACCCCGTCATTCCACTGACTGCAGTGCCTTTGCTTTTCGTACTTCTTCCTGCACTTACACCACTTTCTCCCTCCGTACTTGAAGCACAACGAAAAAAAGGCCGAAGCCAAAGCACAAACACCTCCCCTCTCCCCCCTCCTCCCTCCCTCCACACACACACACACACACACACACTGCAGTGGCAATGATGCCCAACGGCGAGCCGAGGCTCATCCAGGGGCCAAAGTCTCGTAAATTGCGCAGCACGAGTCGCGGGAAGACGCCAGCGCGCGTGATGACGCCGAGACGTAATACACCGAAGAAGCGGGGCTCTGTTTCTCAGTCTCACTTTCAGGACCCCGACCACCACCTCACTTTGGCCGACGCCGCGGAGGGAACCGAGGCTTTCAAGAATCGCGTGTCTGAGATCACGTCGTTCCGCGTAGTGTCGCGCGTACGCCCCTTTATCAAGGAGGAGCTGGCCGAGATGGAAGGCCAGGAGCGCCGCTCTATCGTCGAGATGGCGGATACCAAGACTATCCTGCTAGACCCGAAGGATAACTGGGCCCCCAAGGCGCAGTTCGAGTTTGACGCCTCGCTCTGGTCGATCCCGCCAACGCACCGTATTGTGCACACCTTCCAGGACACGAAGCACAAGACGTACGCAACGCAGAAGGATGTGTACAACCTCATTGCCAAGGACCTCGTGCCGCACGTGTTCAACGGCTTCAACAGCTGCATCCTCACATACGGCCAAACCGGCAGCGGGAAGACATACACTATGATGGGCTTGTACGACCCGAACGCCTCATGCGGTGGCGACGGAGAGGAAGGCATCATCCCACGCGTGTCGAACGACATCTTTGTTATTCTGAAGGAACGCATGGAGGAGGAGGCGAGGACGAGGAGTCCGCAAAGCCTGACAAAGTTCCGTGTCGAGGTGACCTTTGTCGAAATTTATATGGAGCGTGTGCGTGACCTGCTCGACCCTACGCTGCGCCACACCCGCGGCAACGAGAAACTGCAGGATGCACGCATCCGGCAGGACCCGTACAGCGGCCCCTTTGTGGAAGGTGTCACCAAGTACGAGGTGAGTAACTGGGGGCAGTGCTGCATTCTGCTGGAGCGCGGCTCACAGCATCGCACAACTTGCGCGACCGCTGTACACAACCAGTCGAGTCGAAGCCATGCCATCTTCCAGTTGACGGTGATACAGGAGGTGGTGGTGCCGAATGACAACAAGTACGCCCTCCCCACCTTCAAGACCCAGGCGGGTCGTATCAACCTGGTTGATCTCGCAGGCTCCGAGCGCGGTGGTTTCCAGGACTACGTTAAGGAGTCGGCAGCCATTAACACCTCGCTGCTGGCGCTACGTCGTGTCATCGACAACCTCACGGAGCGGCAGAACATGCTGATGGAGATGGCGGAGGCAGAGATCACCGGCAAGCGCTACCAAGAGCGGCCTCTCCCCCAGGTGCCGTTCCGTGACAGTGTATTGACATGGTTGCTGAGCGACAGCATTGGTGGCAACGCTCGTACGACCATGGTAGCCACACTAAGCCCGCTAGTGAAGAACTACGTTGACACCTTGGCGACGTTGCAGTGGAGCAGTAAGGCTCGAAACCTTGTCACACTGGTGAAGATGAACGACCAGGCAGTGGTGCAGAACGGCATGGCCTTCCACGCCGGCGCCCTCGACAAATCCTTGCGCATTCAACGGCAGAATTTGGACAGCCTTCGCGAAACACTGCGCGCAAAGCAGGAGGCAGCGCGTCAGCTGGCGCGGCAGACAAAGGCCCTGAAAACGTTGCTCAACAAGGCGCACTCGCGTGAGCTGGCGATCAAGAAGGACCGCGCCGCCCTCATTATCCAGCGCACATTCCACCGCTTCATGTTCTACAAGAAGCTCGAGGCTTACGAGCTGCAATTCGCGAAGCTTCGAAGTGCCGAGAAAAATGACAACACTGACAACACAGGGTTGCAGAGGATTCAAAAGGTGGCGGAGGTGCGAGAGCAGGCGGCGAGGGAGGAGTTGAAGGCTATGGAGGCGCTGACGGACGAAAAGGCTGCCGCCGTGGCGAAGTACGAGATGGACTACAACAAGCGGGCTGCGCGCCGCCGCGAGGCCGAGGATCGTCGAGCACAGATCTTGGAGGCGATCAACATCAATGAGGTACTCCGGCAGTACGGAGAAAAGCGCTTGCAAGAGGTGGCAGAACTTCGTCGCTTGGCCGATATCGAAAGGGAGGAAAGGGAGTTGTCCGCACAGAAGCTGGCGGACATGGAGAGAGTCATCGCTGTCAGCAAAACGATCGAGCACAAGCTGATGGTGGTGGAGGATCAAGTGAGGCTGGAGACGCTGCGCGAGAAACATGAGCAAGCCCGCTCGGAGAGGTACGAGGTGCTCCGGACGCTGCAGAGCCTGAGGGAGCGCCACCGGAAGGTGACGAGGACGTGAAGTCGAGCTCCTCCCACTTGTGCAAGTGAGTCACCACATCTTCGAGGATAGGGGGATGGGTGGGCGAGCGTGCCTCTGCTGGAGCGCTCCGCTGCAGCTACGCAAGGCACGTCGTAGTGACAGCAGCCGGGTGCATCTAATGCAGTACGAGAGGAGACAGGAGGCTCTGCTGCTTCTATAGAATTTTGTCCCCAGCTCTCTAATGCGTGTGCTCTGAGGTTACCTCTCTCTCTCTCTGTACTCGTCCTGCATGCGCGCGCGCGGTTACGCTCTCTCCCTGAAGCGTTTGCTGTTTTGCGATGGGCTCGCTCGCTCCGTTCTCGTTTGCTTTGCTTTCCAACCGTTTCTCTTCGTTCACCTTTTTTTTTTCATCTTTTTTTTTTTCAATTTTTTTTTTTTTATTGACTCCACACAGCGTTTAGTTATTATCATTATTGATTTACCTCCTTTTTTCTTTTCTTCTTTCTCTCTCCGTAGGCGTCTTTTTGCCCCCCCCCCCCCCCCTCCTCCTCTTCTCTGCGTGTGTGTGTGTCAGTTTTTTTCTTCTCTTTCCTTGTTCACTGTACCCCATTTGTTTTTGGCGTCAATCAAGACGATGGCAGCACGCCTTAGGCTCCCAGGTAAAGAGGCAGGTGCGCGATGGGCAGGGGGAATCAGCGCGGTGCAGTGTGCGAGTGGGTGAACGTTGCTCTTCCCCGTTTTGTGTAATCTCCCGCATTCCACCGCATGTGCGTGCGTGTGTCTGTTTTCCTTTGCGGGGCCCGATCGCTTCTCTTCTACGCCGACCCTTTTCTTGTGGACTTTCACATTTTCCTCTTCGCTCCTTTCCCTCTGTACCCGTGGATGGGGTCTACATGTGCTCTTGTTGCTGTGTGTGGGTGCACGCCTCATTTCGCTCCGAGTGTCTTTTGATCCTTCCCTGTGTTTTTCTTGCACCTCAATCTTTGTGTACTGCCTACGATGGATGCCATCCTCTCTCTTCTCGCCTTTTCTTTGTGATTTGCCGTTCACCGTCCCTTTCCCCGCTCCCGCTCTGCGTGTGATTTGTGCGGCTGACGCTCCTTCGATGCCTCCTTTACGTACTCGCCTACCAGAGTAGACGCATCTGTCGCTACATAGCTCTACTCTTTCCTTTCCCCTGCCCTCATCCATCGCACTTGCGGGCTCTTGTTCTCGTTCTCGCTTGTTTCGGTGTGCCTCTTTTTCTATGTTTGCTCCTCAGGTTCAGGTAGTACAAGACATGCCCACATAAATTTTCTTTTTGTTCTTTTCTGTGGTGTGAAGGCGCCAGTGAGCGCACGCGCTCTTGTTGTTGACACAGTTTTAGGTGCTAGTGCCTGTTTGCGGGGTTCGTGGGAAGCGGCTACTGAGACAACAAAGGATGTCAGTCATGCACGTATGAGCAGCAGCGATGATGAAACAGGTGCTCGCACTTCTTCACTCCTGTTGTGCTCTCTCTCTCCCTCCCTCTCTCTTGCTGTTTTCTTGATGATTACATGGTTTACCTCATACCCCCACCCTCTCAAGCTGCGCAGCTTTGTTAACGCCTCCTCGTCCTTCTCCTCTGCCGGCCAAAGGAGAAACCACCATTCCTCACTGGATCTCCCTTTTTGAGTACTGTCGTTCTGTCTATTGCGTCTTTCATTAGCCCCCCCCCCTCTTTGGCCAACCACAGCATAATGTTTCCATGTGTGTTGGCTGCTGGTGGTGGTGGTGGTGGTGGGGGGGGGGCGAAGATGTCACTTTTGGTCTTTTCTGTCTCATGGTTTGCCTCTTCGCTCGATGACGCGCGCGCGTGGCGTGGCGTGCGTGCGCGTGTGCTGTGCTGTGTTGATTTCCGGCTTTCTACTCTCTTTCACCGCGACTGCTTGTATTGTTTCCTCCTCTCCTCTACCACTGTTTTATTTCCACCACTCATCTTTCACCCCTTTCCATCTTTCGCTTTCGCTTTCTCCTCTGTCCTTTGCTCACTCTCACCTCTGTCGCACAGGTGAGCGCGTGCTAGTGCCGCTGCCGACTCAATAGCAAAACAGCGTGAGCATCCCACGAGGGCAGAGGCAACTACGCACCAATAAACGAGTAGGCAGGAGTGAGCGCAGGTCACAATCGTGTGGTGATGCTCCTTTCGCCGGTGCTTCGACTATCGTTTCTGCCTACCCACTCGATTTGTTAGGGAAGGGAGTAGGCGGGCGGGCTGTGTGTATGCGGGTGATTTGAAATTGCCTTTGCTCGCAACAAACAAGCACACACCACCCCTTGGCTCCTGAAGGAAGCATAGAAGAGTACAACCACAACCAGCAAAGTTCGATCCCATTCCTTGCCTCACTCGCATGCTGGCAATCGTACACGCATGCTCGATGCTGCCATTGAGTCAGGTGAACGGGACGACAAACCGCGGTTGTGCAGGCGGTGAGGAAAAGGGTACAGCCAGCGAAGTAGTCTATCCTGTACCTGGCGCATCCTTGGCGTAGACTGGGAGGGGAGGGGGGAGAGAGGAAGGGGGTGCCGTAGAAAAAAACAGCGTATGCTTTCTTTAGCAGCTGTCCTTGATCTTCTTCTTGAATCGCTTCGGAGTGTTCTTCCTCCGTACACTTTCGCCCCTCCTGGAGTTTTGTTTCCTTTGTTATTCTCATCTTTTCCTTTTTAGCATAGGGCCACGCACACGCTGATCATTTGGGGGGGGGGAGAGACACCTCAGTCCGCGGCATGCCGGGGCCCAGCGCCCGCTCCTCGAGGAGGTCAAAGCCGTCCCCCACCCCTGCGTCAACGCCAAGCCACTGCTGGGGGCGACAGAGTCCAGCACCCACCAGGCAGCGCGGGCCAGAGTGACGTGCCGCTGCTGATGCCGGCGGCCAGGTCGCGGACGGCGTGGCGTTGGGGCGGCCTGCGACAGTGCACGCGCTTGCGCCACCCGTGCGGCGGGCAGCGCGTCGTGGCGTCGGGTAGGGTTTGAGACAGGGGCGGTGCTCCTATGGCTGAGTCGGCGCATTGCTGTAATGCGTGTGCCTGCCGCTGCAGGGCAGCACGCGGATGGGCCTGCGACAGGCCGGGTGGAGTGGTGTTTGACTCGTACTTGTATATCGAAGGACACACTGAAAAGCAAAAGAAGGTGCCGCTGTCAACGCGCCTTTTACAGGCGGCGGCGCGAGTCCAAAGTCCAGCGAGGGATCGCGGCTGACAAAAGGGGCTCAGCAGAAGAGAGACGAAAAAAAAGCACTACGCCCCCTTTCTCTCGCTCTCTCTCTCGCTTTCCTTCTCGTCTACGCGCGCTTCCCCTTCGTTTTCTTTCTTGTTGCTCTTGTCTCGGTTTACCTTTTGGGGCTGAGTGTCCAAGACACCGAACCCTAACCCCAGAAACATGCAAACAACGGCAAACACGCGCGAGCGCACGCACCCAGACACACGCGAGAGACGTTGGCGAGTGAGAAGGACGTCACTTGAGTTTAATTCGCCATTTCAGCCTCTTTCTTTCGCTGTGCACATATTGTAGCCCCCTTTTCACTTTTCTCTCTCTCTCTCCTTGTACGCTTCGCTACCACTTCATTCATTAGCATCATTTTTAGCGCGATTTTTTGTTTTGTTTTTCCTCTCCTCTCTACCTCGCCGACTATTGTGTTTATCGTTGTCGCTCTTGTTGCTCTCTTAGTCGCAGGCATTCTTTTCGTTGGTGCGCTTCTACTTCAGAAGACTATCATCACCACCACCTTCTCGTACGCACTCCCCCAACCCGCCCGCCCGCCTGTTTGCTTCTCTGCCACGTCCTGAGCAGGAAAGTACGTTGCACTTCGTATCTGCAGGTGTCGTTTGCCTTGCTGCTGGCATTGATACACGTCAGCGCATCGAGATCTCACACCCAGGCGCGTGGGGGTACTCAGGCAGTCACCATGTTGTCCGAGGACGAGCAAAAGCGGCAGTTGTATAACCGCCAGGAGTATGTGGTAGGGTCGGAGACGCAGGCGAGGTACGGCTCGACGAATGTGCTCGTCGTTGGCGCCAAAGGCCTCGGTGCGGAAATTATCAAGAACATCGTGCTCACTGGCGTGAAGAGCGTCAAGGTGCTGGACAACGCCGTGGTCACCATCGAGGATCTTGGCACCAACTTTTTTTTGCGGCCGGATGATGTAGGGAAGCCACGCGGTGCTGCTGTGGCGCAGGCCGCCAAGGAGCTCAACCGCTTCGTCGAAGTCTCATCTGTTAGTGGCGACCCGCTCTTGCACATCCCCGTGGTGCACGTGGTGATCTACACGAATGCCTACACGTCTACCCTGACGGTGGCGAACGATGTGGCGCGAGAGAACAAGGTGAGGTTCATCAGCTGCGAGAGTCGCGGTGTTTGCGGCTGCATCTTCGTAGATGGCGGCGAATCACTGGACATTGTGGACTCGGACGGCGAGGATACTGTGACGTGTGTTGTGACAGCCTTGTCGCCGGATGGTCTCGTCACGTTACACGAAGACAAGAATCACGAGTGCGAGACGGGCAGCAAGGTTTACTTTACAGGCCTCTCGGCGCTACCGCAGGCTAACACGACAGAGCCGGCGGTGCCGTCGGCGTGGAAGCTGTTTGAGGTGGCGGAGGTAATCTCGCCACACACTATGCGACTGAAAGGCATTGCTGACCTCGTCAGCGCTGGCGTAGTCGTTGATGTCGGGACGAGCGCCTACCTGCACACCACCAAGAAGGGGCGGAGGGAGCACTACAGAACGCTGGCCGAGAGTCTTCACAACCCCGAGTGCCTCATGATTTTCGATAAAGAGGAGAAGTGCGTGGCAGCCGCCACGCTGCACGCGATGTTCACCGCGGTTGCCCGCCACGGCAACGTGCCAACCTCACCCGCTGAAGTGGAGACTATCGTGAAGGTGGCGCAGTCCATCAACCCAGGCGCAGAGGCACCCATCATGCGCATGCTGCTGCCTGTCTTTGGTGGCGACCTGAACCCGATGACGTGCTTCATTGGTGGCATGGCGGCGCAGGAGGCACTGAAGGTGTGCAGCGGGAAGTTCACACCGCTGCACCAGTGGATGTACTACGACGCGCGTGAGGTGCTGCAGGCGTGGCAGTACGGAGCAAAGACCATGTCTGCGTCGGCATTGTGCTCTTCGGCGGCGGTGTTTCCCGATGCGCCGGCGGCGCCATCGCGGTACGCCGGTCAGGAGGCAGTGCTTGGCCACGCGTTTCAGCAGTACCTGCGGCAGCAGAAGGCGTTCATCGTCGGTGCCGGCGCGCTCGGCTGCGAGCTCATCAAGAACGTCGCGTTGATGGGATTCGGTGAGGTGTCCATTACAGACATGGACACAATTGAGATGAGCAATTTGTCTCGGCAGTTTCTCTTCCGCAACCACCATATTGGCCGTCCGAAGTCCGTCGTGGCAGCTGAGGCGGCCGGCCACATCAACGCCGAGGTGAAGATTACACCACACGAGGCCAAGATGGCACCGGAGACGGAGGTGATCTTTAACGAGGACTTTTGGGCGCAGCAGGCGGTCATTCTCAATGCGCTGGACAACGTTGCGAGTCGCAAGTACGTGGACTCCCGCTGTCTGTTTTATCAGAAGCCGCTGCTGGAGAGCGGTACGCTTGGCACAAAGTGCAACATGCAGCCCATCATACCGTTTGTGACCGAGAGCTACAGCAGCAGCTACGACCCGCCCGAGAAGGGCATTCCGCTCTGCACTCTCAAGAACTTCCCGAACGCGATCGAGCACACGATTCAGTGGGCCCGCGACTTGTTTCACCTGCTCTTTGTCAGCGTTCCGGCAGACGTGAACCAGTACCTGGACGACCCGGTAGCCTTCGCAAACAATCTGCGCAACGACCCGGCTGCTGCTGATACAGTCATGCATAACGTGAACGACGCGCTGCGCCGGTGGCCCAAGAACGAGGAGGAGTGTGTACGACTCGCGCGCCTTCTATACCAGGAGCACTTCAACGATGGCTTCCGCCAGCTTCTGCACAACATCCCCCTTGACAAGCGCACCGAGGATGGGCAGCTGTTCTGGAGCGGCGCAAAGAAGCCACCAAAGCCGCAGGAATTCAATGCCGGCTCGGAGCAGGACATCGAGTTTGTCTACCACTGCGCCTGCCTCTTCGCCAAGGTGTACCAGCTGCCACCCTTCTCGCTCTCCAAGGAGGAGACCGTAAGGCAAGCAGCGGCAGTGACGGTGCCTCATTTTGTGCCCCGCCACGCTGTGTTTGCCACGTCTGAGAGGCAGACGTCGCAGCAGACGTCTTTGTCGAGCGGACTGACGGTGGAGCAGCTGCCCGTGGTCACCCAATTTGGCACTCGCCGCATGCGCGCTGAGGAGTTTGACAAGGACGACATCACAAACCACCACGTGCAGTTTATCACTTACGGCTCCAACCTACGCGCGCGGGCCTACAACATCCCTGCCGCTGACTTCAACCAGACAAAGCGCATTGCAGGCAACATCATCCCTGCCATGGTGACAACCACGTCTCTTGTCACGGGGCTCGTCGGCTTTGAGCTGCTCAAGTACCTTCTCATACAGTTTCACCATGCGCGTAAGTCCGCAGCAGCGGGAACTGGCAGCAGCCACGGCGAAAAGTTCTACCTTGACGCAGATGAAGAGCCGGAGAAGCTGGTGACGCTCTTTCGCAGCGCCTTTGTGAATATCGCTCTTCCATTCATTGCCTTCTCGGATCCGATCGTCGCGCAGAGTCGCTCGTACGCGCTGCCGAGCGGCAAGAAGCTGCGGTGGGGCATCTGGGACCGCCTCGACATCTCGGAGGGTCGTGACATGTTCGTCAAGGAGCTAGTTCAGCTGCTGCGTGATCGCTACGAGCTCGAGGTGTTCATGATTGCGCTCCAAAATGGAAAGATGATCTACACTGAGTTTGGTGGGAAGGCGGCGGACAAGGAGAAGCGCGTCTCGGAGGTGGCCCAGTCGAAAGGCGAAACGCTGCTGGATGGCATCGACTACTTTGATCTCGTCGTCACGGGGATGATTGGCGACGACGATGAGGTTGATGTGCCTATCATCCGCTACCGCTATCGTTTCTAAGGTGCAAGCTCTTGGTGTTTCCATCCACGTCAGAGATGAAGACTAACGGGGATTTGGGGGAGGAAAATGAGGACTGGCGTAGTATGCTACAGGGAGATCTGGCTTAGCATTTCCCCCTTTCTGCACTACATGGAAGGGTGCCCGTGTGTGCACGCTCCCAGCCCTATTCCTCATCAATGCAGACGAGGAGGGGCACAAAGGAGAAGGTGGTAGCGCCGTGATGCATATCGACAGAGACTGCCTGTGTTGCTTGCCGTTACTGTGTGCAATGGTCTGCGGCAGTCGTGTGCGCATTATATCAAGTGGCAAGGAGGTCGTAGCGATCTTGTCGCTACGGGACGCAGAGTGACGTTGCCTGTACCCTCCCTCACCTTTCCACTTTCCTCCCTGTTTTGGTTCGCGGAGCGACTCCCACGCAAGGGAAGACAACGAAAGCGAAAGCAAAGAGTGACAAGGTCAGCAACTGATGAAGGTGAACACAGACTGTCTCTGTCCCCTTCACCTCCTTACTTGGCATTTATTCTTTAAAACAGAGCGGAGAATCGAAAAAAAAAACCGTAGAAGAGCTCGCGCCACACCTCTGCAGGCGTGTTCGTATGGGCCTCATTCCTATACCTATGCATGCGTCTGCCTTGTAGTGAATGAGGACGCGTGGCGATTCGATTCACAACCGTGACGACGCACAGAGCGAGGAAGCCTGAAGAAACCCTTTTCACCAACCCAGCCACCGACCCCTTTCAGGGATGCCCACCCTTTTTCCTGTCACACATCTTTTCTTTCCTTTGTCTGCTACTCGTTCCACTGCCGCTTTGCGCCGACCCTAGACAAGATTCACGCTGAAAGCGCCAAAGTCCTTCCGATGCAAGCCGAGAGACTGCAGCTGGATATTTGCAACCGGAGCTCCGCCACCGGCTGCCTCCTTGCTACATGGAAGGAGGTTCACAATGTCCCCCTCCTGAAGCGTCACAAGCCCAATGACGACATGCTGCATGACCAGGATCGAATCAAAGCGACTTGACGGTGCCGCCGCGTGGTGGGGCAGTACGAGCAAGGAAAAAAGCGGCAGGGGGGACCCTGGCGCAGTTTCACGCTAATGCATCCACAGCCATCGCGAGTGCCCACACAACACGCAGACAGCAGAGACCTACTCAAAGGGGTGGGTCTACTGCTCCTCGACTCCACGGTGCTGCTGCGCTGCGCCGCCTACCTGTGTGTCTCCGCACTCGCGCGTGGGAGGCGTACCCCCCGGACTACGGTGTTGCCATGGCGCTTCAGCAACGGCCGCGCGGGTATGCAGGCATCGACCCCTTCGGAGCCCCGCACGCGCCCCCACTCATGCGCAGCGGTCACGCGTACTTCAACGCACCACTCCCTGGCCGGCTGCGGGCGGACTCTGTGGCCGCAGCAAAGCTAGCGGCATGCAGTGAGGGACTCTCCCGTTTTGTGGAGCTCCCTTACTCGCTCTGGACACATGGTGCGGAGCGGGCAGACATCAGGCCAGGACCGGCGGCAGGGGGCTGCGGCCCCCTTTCCTTGGAGCTACCGCGCTGAGTGGGAAGCGGTGGGGCTGGGGCCTGCCCCGTTGTGAAGACCCCCCAATCGGCTAATGCACAGCAACACCAGTGTGACGGTTGTTGTTGAGGGCCCGCCCTCGCTTCTCGGGACGCTGAGCACCGGCCCCACAGGGGTAGTGGATGGCGCAGTGGGACGCATCGGGGCGCCGATGCCGGCGCCACCTGCCCGCCGCGTGCGCCTCTTCTTTCCGTCTGTCTTTGACTACTGTGAATCCGAGCACAAGGACGAGGCGGCCAAACCTGTCAAATCGGCAACGGCAAGGACGCTGACGCCAACTGCGTGGGCGACGGGCCTGGTCACCGGCCTCACGCGTCTCGACCACCCCCTGTTGTCCGCACGGCAGCCGCCAGCTCCTCTGCTCAAGAGCAGGACCCTGGAGGCGGCCCGCTTGGGTCGAGACGTGCCGCCCGCCCAGGTCCGTCTGGCGGCCGATCGCGCAGCCCGCATGCGAGGAAGGGCGAGGGGAGCGTGCCAGACGCGTTGCCCAAGTTGGCAACCCGCGACGGTTTGTCCGAGACGGCGAGGGCTTCGCCGTGATGCGGCAGAGGTGTGGGCGAGCTGTCGCTGCATGTGCGTATTCGTTGGCTTGTTTGTGATGGAGCGGTCATGATGGAAAAGAAGTTCTTGTTTGACCTTCTGCCCCTTCTCCTTCCTCCCTGTCCTTTTGCCTTCTCTTGCTTTGGTCGTTGTGCGCTCACCTTCATGCCGTTTGTGTGTGTGTGTTTTCTTCTTTGCCGACCCAGTCTTACCTCAACGCCCCAATCCACCAACGAGAACACCATCGAACAAGGAGAGAAGAGGGACTCTACACGCCGTCCTTCACCATACGTGCCCCCAGGCCTACCGCAACACAGCTGAAAAGAAAAGAAACACAAACCCCATCCCCTGGTAGGCTCGGCGTCTCCTGTTTTATATATTTTTGAGAGAATGTTTCTTACCCACATCAACTACTATGTGGACAAGAACTGCAGTTATGGTGTTGTCGGGGCTGTGGTGCTTGTGAATGTGTACGTACTACAGTACCTTCCCGACACTATCGTGGTTTCCTTCTTGACCGGTTGCGCGTGCATCGCGGCCGCGGTCAGCAAGGGGCTGAAGCGCATCATCAAGCAGTCCAGGCCGCCTGGTGCGCCAAAGGTGAGCCCAGGTATGCCGAGCAATCATGCCACTAGTCTATCATTCTTGTGCGTGGCGACGGTCTATGGCTTGCAGCGCTGTGCGGTCAGCACTGCTATTGTTCGTGGCATGAATCAGACCCTCTTCTACACGCCTCAGCTGCCTTCTGCCCAGCTGTCATACGTGCTGCCCCTGCAGGTGTTGATTGCAGTGTATAGCATGTATGCGGCAGGCTTGCGGGTTGCTTGGGGCCATCACACAGTGGCGCAGGTTGCTGCGGGATACCTCTTGGGATTCTTCTTCGCTATTTTGTCTTTGGCGGCAAACTACAGCGGCTACACTGGCTCTCGCTCTGGTGGTCGCGTGGATGATCTGCCTCTGCCGGTGAAGGCAATTGTCTTTCTCGCTAGCGTTGTGATCTCGGCGATGGCAATACGTTCAATCATTCGTGGTGCCCACGTGCCGCGTAGCGCGCGCACCGGCCACTTGTCCTCCTGCGGAAGGAGAGCGAAGAGCGATGGAGGGGGAGTGTGAGAGTCACGAGGCTCTGAGCACGAATCATTGAGGATGTGCATAGCGCAGAGGACGACACCTACCAAGCAAACAGCAGCAGCACAGAGAAGGCAGGAGAGGGGGGGGGGAAGTAAAGCACTAGCACAAGGGGTGGCACCGTCTCCTCGGTCCCTTTCGTGTTTTGTTTTCTAGCTGTGCTGTGCTTGAGTTCAGCCTGTGTCGACTTCGTATTCTTCTTTTTTTTCGTTTTCCCTTTCGTTTCCGCGACAGTTTCATAAGGCGTGCTCGAAGAGGTTGTCCTGTCGAGCTGTTTTGTGGTTCGCGGCCTGTGCGTATATTGTTTGATTGTCAGCTAACTTGCTGGTTTGTCTGTTGGCTGGGTGGTTTTTCTCTTCCAAAGCAGGGAAAACGCGACGAAGATTAATCTGCTCTCTTTTTATCGTGTTGACTCTTTTGTTGGCCTTTTCCTCCTCTTCTCGTCCTTTCCTCTCTTGTATCGTCGCTAGCTCGCCTTCCTTCTCACATACGCACTCTCTTCCTCTTCTTCCCCCTCCTCCCACTCCCCATTGTCCCACCGTCTCTCTCTCTCTCTCTCACGCTTCGACCCGCTGCTGCCCACTGAACAGTACTGCTGAGCCGCTGTGCGGGCCTGAGTTTGTGCGCCCCACATGCAAAAGCGCGACATGAGGGAGAGAGACGAAAAGAGGAGGAGGATGCGTCTGGCTTTCAGCCTAGTCAGACCTTGACACATATGAAGGCAACGGCAACGCAGATGAATGCACGGCCAATCGAAAGGGGGAGGGAGGGGGGGGCACATGTGAACAGAAGCGACTTCGGCCTGCCACCTCCTTCCCCATCGCCTCCCCCCGCTGCATTTATCTTGCATGACACACTTGCATGTTGATCGTGTGTGATTCAGCGCACGGGGGGACAGGCTACTACACAACGTCGGTTGGTGCGAGTGTGCTCGGTTGCCTATGGACGTAACTTCAGACTCCCCTCTTTCTTATTTCGCTTGTTTGTTGCCCTGCTAGTAGTACGACTACTTTCCTCTTCTCCCTTTATTGCTTCCTGGTTGTTCTCCTAACCCACTGTAGACGACTCTGCGCTCACATATGTGCCACAAGTCAACAGAGAAAACACAGAGACCTGCGCACAATGTCAATTTTATTATTATTATTACCGTTTATTTTCTCTTTGTTCAACTGTGACTGGGATAATCTCCTTCCTCTTATCCGCATCTGTGTACTTATGAGGTTGTACGTGTGGCCTAGACCTGTATTAGATAAACACAGCTGAGTAAAAGCAACACATGTCCTCCACATCCACGCGATGTTTTGTTTCTTTTCTGACCCTCTCTATGACTTCCTTCGTCCTGTGCGGCGCTGTGCGTCGTCAGTCTTCTTTTTTTTTTTCCCCTCTCTTGCCTTTTTCAGTTCTTTTTTTGTCCATACTCGCCCCCTCTTTTCCTTGCCATCACTGCTCAGCTGCATTGTGTGCCTTTGCACCCCATGCCTGGGCTTCTGTATTCGTGGAATGCGTACTTCAGCGGGAATCTGTCGCTCCGCGCACTGGCGTAGCAGCAGAAGGGCTGACGAAGAAGCTGATCAACTAGTAGTACAGAAAACAAAGACGAGGAGTGACATACGCACACTCACGCAACAGAAAGGGGTGACAGAAATCAAAGCGCCCCCCCCCCCCCATTCAGCGCACACCTACGTAGCCTACATAAACAAGACGCACCAGCTAATCGCACCATAGCGCAAAATGACAGAAAAAAAGCGAACTTTCAGCACAAAGCTCGACGAAAGTCACATCAACTTAACCGCTGGCCTTTACCCCCCCCCTCTCTCTCTCTCTTCTCTGTAATGTGTGCGTTTGCATGTGTGATGGTCTGTTTGTTGTCCTGTGTTATCCATTTTAATACCATTTTTTTTCCCTTTGATATTTCTTCCCTTTCTCTTGCTCCGTTGTCCGAGTTTTAGTCTCTTCTCGAGTGTGTTGGTTTCTGCATCCGTGTACGTCAGTGCGTACCTCACTTCCTCTCTTCGCCTGCGCACCGCAGTGGAGCGGTGACGTAGGTGAGGATGTGAAGTAGTCCGCTCTTTTCAAGATCGTACTTACGCTGCAGAGTTTCATTTGCATCAGCACCCCGACTTCGTCTTTCTCCCTCCCCCCTCTCTCTTTTTCTCCTTCTGGTGCGCGTCTATTTTAACTGCCATTACCACCCGAGCAGCTTCTCGCGTTGCTGTTGTCCACCGCACAGCGCCTTTTTTTTTCTATTTACACGCTCTTTCTTTCGCTTCCAGATGCCACTTCTTTAGCAGAGCACAACTGCGTTGTGGGTGCGTTGTGTGTGTGGGTGTGTCTTTAAGTACATGTTGTTTGCGTTGAGCATTGATTTCACTTGCTTCTCCTGTGTGACTGCCTTGCAACTCAGCATGGCGTCGCTTGCTTCACTTGTACGACTATACGGAGAGCATGGAGGTTGGTAATACCATCGACGCGAAGAGCGGGCAAGATAAAAAAAAAGGCAACGGCGGAGACTGCAACCAGAGCCGAATGTAGAAGAGCTGCTGCGCTGCTGTGCGTTGTTGGCATTGCCAGGAAAACATTTCCCTTTCACTCTGTTGTTTTCTTTTGTTTTCATTTGACTTCTATTCTATTCATCACTTCCCTTCAGCTACTGACCCATGCGCGGCCACTGTCGTCTCGTGCGCCTGATGGAAGCCCTCACTGAGCGTCTGCACATGTGTCATCCCCTTTGTATTACTTCTCCCCTTTGCATAATTCTACTGAAGACGTGAACTGGTTTGGTTTATTCAATTGCTGCTGCTGCGGCGGCGTCTTTGGCAGCTACTGTTTCGCATGTCCTTCTTGTCCGGAACATCCCCTCGCTCTCAGCAACTTGGGCTTGTGTCTGTGCTTTGTGGTATGGGTGCGTAGTTGTGGTGATGCGTCCGTGTCTATGTCGTGGAATACGTCAAGAGAGATTCTTCAGTGTTCTCTCTCTTTACCGCTTCTCGCCACCCCTCTGCAACACTCTGAGTTGTTCTTCAGCCCCCCTTCCCTCTCTCCCCTTTTCCCCCTCGCTACTTTATACGCTTCTCTTACCTTTCTCTTTTTCTCGCTGCTCATCGTTCTTTCCTTCTCTTATACTCCCTTCAAACATTTTTCTTCCTCTTCCTCACTTCCTGCCTTTCCCTGCCATTCGCCTCTCTCAGCCCCCACCTCTCTTTCGTTCGCCCGCGTGCGTTTTGCTGTTGCTGTTTTGCCGATACTTTCCCATCCCCTCTCTCTCGTTTAGTTTTTGTCTGCCCTGGTCTGGGGTGCTTGTGCGAAGAGTTTCTCTTGCGGCGCTCCTGGCTCCCTTTTCTCGCACGCATACATCTGCTTCCTTCTCTTCTCTCCAGTGGGGCGTACGTCTCTCTATATATTTTTTGCGCTTTTTTATTGTTCGCTTCCTGCACACCGCAGTCACAGCATTTTTCCTCCTCCTCCTTCCCCCCTCTTCCTCATTGGCAAAAGGCTGTTTTGCCCTCTCATGTAGGGGTGTCTCCACTACTATTCTTCATTGCGTGTGTGTGTGCGTGAGTGGCTTCCAGCTGCGACGTGCGGGCGGTGTATATGTGGAGGGAGGGCATGATCGTCTCTCTTTCCTCCCTACTTATGTCGTGGAGGATGTAAAATCATTTTCGTGTTGTCTCTGCGAGTTCACGTCAGTGCCACTCGACCAACCCCCTTTCCTCCATTATGCTAGCCACCGGGTGAGACATGGCGGATAAGGGAAGGGGCAGATCCTGCACCTTGGTAGAAGTCACCGAACAAATATACACAGCGATCCTGTAAGTGTGGAAATAGAGAATCCTGTTCCCCCCCCCCCCCTTCTCCCCCCCCTGACCACGACCAACGCGATAGTGTAATGGCCCATCGCCAGTTCGAAAAATGAGATGGATCCCCTCATTTCAGCAGTGGCCATCTCCCTCTTTCCCTTCGCTTTCTCTGATCTCACACTAGAGAGGGAAGAAAGTATGCAGTTAAAGGACACAAGAGGAGGAAAGGGTGTGTAGTAGTGTACAGAGAAAGCAGAAAAAATATTGTGAGAGCTACCGCTAGCACACTTGTTACCACTAGCTCCCTTGCCACTTGCTTGACCTCAGCTCCTTTTTCCCTCCCCTTTGCCCTAAAGTACTCGCCGCTTCCTCTGTTGTCCACTGCGGTCATGCGGACAGTATTTTTTGGGCTCCGTTGATGTGCTGCTTTGACAGACCAGTATGCGCCCATACGCTACTATCTTATTCATTCCCATCTCCACCGCTGTTCTTCTTGACTTCTGTTCCTTTTCTGCGTTTTGCTCAGCTGCACAGTGTGACGGCAACAAAGCGACAGGTGAGTGCAAAGTGCGCCAGCAACACACGAGGAGGCGAGGCCTCTTGTCACATCTTATCCTGTTGGTTATCTGAAAGCTGCTGAGCTCAATAAAAGGCGTGGTGGAAGAACAGTAGACACCGCAGGGTGACGGAATGCTTAGCCTGTGCCGTCTGCCCCTACTGCCGCACCGAGGCAGAGGTCTACTTCGCCCCAACGACCTGCTGCGGTGTACCTTTCAGCCGAACCTCACTTCCCTCACGAACCAGGTGAACCGCAACGAGTACTTCCTCAAGTTTGGCAACAAGAACATCCCGATAGGTGTTCCACGGGTGTCTCGGCGCGACGTGCGGCCCATCTCCACCCTACACGAAACACCACACCTGCTCGTCGCTGGCCGCAACTACGCGAACGGGTTCGCTGGAAACCAATTTCTGCTCGTGCAGAAGGAGAAGAAGGAGTGCATCTTCGTCGACGCGGCGGATGACTGGCCAGATGACTGGGTCTCTTTCATCGCCACCTCCGGCCTACGCCCGACGCACTTCTTTCTTACACACTGCCACGTCGACTGCATCGTCAACCTCAACGCATTTCTGGCCGTGATGGAGCAACACTTCCACGCGCGACTGGGGCTCATGTGGTGCCCGGCAGAGCAGTCATGGGTGGACGCCTTTCCACGCGCTTGTGAGCGGTACGGCCGCATCGAGGAGATGCGGCAGCCCCTGCCACTGCTGCGGAACAGCCTGTACAGCTACTACACCTACGCGAATCAGCTGGGTCAGCGAAAAGACGCTCTGAATGTGGCAGCTGGTGGACGTGGCTCCCCATCGCCGCCTGTGCTGTCCCGGCAGTTGGTTCGTTCAAACGACATCCTGCTCTCCAGCGCCACGAACCGCTCCACCTCGTTTTACGAGTTTGGCCCTCACTCGCTGCTGCACTACGTTTTCACACCCGGGCACTCACCTGGGCATATGATGCTGTCCCTCCCACGCGAGCGACTGCTTTTCACCGGTGATGTTCTCTTCTACAACGGTGTTGGCCGCGTCGACCTGCCGTGGGGATCGGGGGAAAGACTGGCAGAGAGCCTTCTGACTCTGGAGGGGTATCCAGACAACACCGTGCTGCTGCCTGCTCACGGCCGCCTCACCACACTGGGGCGAGAGCGACGGGAGAACCGTGCCCTACGTGTTCTGTACGAGCGCCGCGCCGCTGGTGATCAGCGGGTGTCCATTGGCTACAACACTGGGTATCTGTGAGCGCCTCTTCATGTCGGCCCACCTCTCTTGGTATGGCGATCCTGCCAGCCGCTTTGTTGTTGTTGCCCTTCCATCCTTTCGTTTAGTGCCATTCGTAGAGGTTCACTGGCACATGACATTCTGACGCGGGAAACTCTCAAGAAGGCTCGTCACACAAGGAGTATACACACACACATGCATGTGCAGTCTCCAGGGTGCTGTTTGCACTTCATATAAATGCATACATATATATATATATGTATATATTCATCCTGGCTGAGTAGTTTGCGTGCATCATCGTGGCCTCCTTGGAAGACGCGCTCCCCCCTATTCTCTGCGCCCCTCTACACGTCCCTTCTCTTTCCCTCACTGCGTACCCCCTCCCTCCTTCACTCACTCATTTTCTCCTCCTTTCTTTGTCGCGCTGAAACGGTACTCACCGGCCTTCACGGAACAGCCGTACACCATACAAACCACTTCTGAACAGCGATGCCGTCGTGGGTGTGCCCCGAGTGCGACTACGAGAATGAAGCGAGAGACGCGATCTGCGCCGCATGCGAGGCGGACTGCCCTACAGGTGGTCAGACCGCCGCCGCGGCGGATGAAGACGACGCGTACGCGCACATCCACGTTGGTGTAATCGTGGAGTGCGAAGACGCGCCCAACACCAAGCTGAAGCGCCTGAAGGTCAACGTGGGTCAGGGCAACCTGATACCCGTCGTGACGGCAGCGACTAATGTAAAGCAGGACGACCACGTCGTCGTGGCCTGTGTTGGGGCCGAGGTGAAGGGCGAGACCGTGACCAGGACAACAGTCAAGGGGTTCCCTTCGCAGGGGATGTTGTGCGACGCAGGCATGCTGGGGTGGGTCGGCGGCGGCGTCGGCGCGGCAGTGACGTTGCCGGAGTCCTTTCCTGCGGGCGCGCGTCCGCCGAACAGCCGCCCGCGCGGTAACGCTGTGTGAAAATGTGGACGAGGACGAAAGTTCAGTCATGAAAAGCAACGGCACAGGCTGGTTTCGCTCGCGCAAGTCGCTGGCGCCACCACCATGAGCACGGTGTGAGTTTAGACGTGTCTGATGGTTGAGGTGCCCCCCGTGTCTTTCTCCCAGCCGCGTGGCAGATGCAATCGTACACGCTCTTCTACACCATCAAACGGAAAAACAGCGAGAGTTGCCCTGCGGTTTCTTGGCTGCACGTTGCCCCTTCTTCCTCCCCCTCCGTCTCTTGCGGGTTTCCTCTTCCCCACTTCTTTTTTTTTTTTTCTTCCGTATTGTTGTTGACCCACAGCGCAGGAAGTGTGGGTGAATGTAGGGGGGAGGGGGAGGGCAGTGTCATTATTGGGCTGCCCGCTTATGGCAGCGACGTGTGGTTTTTGTGAAGCCACGGCTTCGCTACGCGCCTGGGCTTTATGTTTGTTTTCACTGACTCCGTGGAATCAGCTTTTTACATCTCTCTCCGTCTTCTACGCATCCCCCCCCCTCTCTCTCTCATCCTTGTGCACCTCAGTGCGAAAACACATCTCCCCTCTTGCCTTAAGCCCAGCCTCGCACATTCTGCAGCCGTTTAGCTGCGTTTCACTTTGTTGATGATGAGCTGGAGAAGGGCACCGCTGCTGTGCACTGTCTACTTACCGCATCTCGACTCTTCGCCATTCACATCGCTCGTGGGAGTAAGACTCTTGCTACCCGTAGACCTCGCCTCTTTCTTTGGTTCTCCCTGCTGACATGAGCATGTGTCTGCTGTGCTATCAAGCCAGGAACCGAGGCAAACCCAAAAGGAGGAGCCAAAACAAGCACGTTTTCCTCTTCAGCAGCGGTTTGGTCTGCCATGGGGTCTTTTCTTTTGCTGTACCCCCTTTTCCCATCCCCACTCCCTTCGAAGCACGCGTGTGTCTAGCCTGCATCTGCAGTGATTATCTGCCCTGAACCTCATCGGCGCAACGCGACCTCGCGCCCCAACTCCTCCCCTTCCGCTTGCCCCCCCCCCCCCCTCATCTTTTGCTTCCTTCCCTTCCTATACTTTTACTCTATCCCGCTCTCGTTTTTGCTTGCTGAAAAGTCTCTCCTCTTTCTACTTTCATATTACGAATGTGTGCGTGTCTGCGCACGAGGAATCTACGGCGCAAGACGAAAGAGGAAGGGAAGCGGGCAACCGTGGCGCCACTGGTGTCGTATCCCTTCAACTTGTGCTGTCCTGTGACTCCATTACTCCTGTTTTTTTTTCCTCTTCCTTCTCCCCTTTGTTGCCGCTGCTCTTGTGGCTGAAATGGGCTCACGTTCTCAATTAATGTATCCTCTTGTTGTCTTCCTCCCCACAGACCGTAACATGTCTGTAGCGACGCTCTTTTCATTTGCGGTCTCTTTCGTAGCCATCCTTTTCTTTTTCGTTTCTTCGTCGTTAATTCTTGTCGCTCGTTGCGTATCACCACCGCTGTCGACATTGGTTTTCTGCCCCCCCCCCCCCCCCCCCCTCACCCCTCACCCCTCCCTCACCAGGTCTCTCAGAACACTTGGGCTCTCTACTACTACTACTACGTCTGAGGTATTGTGCGGTTTACATCGGCCTCTGTGCCTCTGTCTGTAGGTGGTGTTCTCTTTGGTGAGCTTTGCCGCACCGCCTGATTTGAAGCTCAGGCACACCGGAGGAAGGACACTGGCCATTGACTCAGAGAGCCAACATGCCGTTTCCTACTTCATCAATCGGCTATTTTTTTTTCTCCGTTAGCGCGTGCCCGGTCGTCGTTGCCGCTGCTTCTGATATTTTCAATGCCTTCGCAATCGAGCGGCTCACTGTGTGTGCGCTCCATGTCACTCCTCTGCACTTGTCTAGCAAAGCACTTTTTCGTTACGCCCCTTTGTTGCTGTACTGCCCGTGTTCGTCTTGCTATTCTTCATCGTTCCCGGCATGACGCGAGGGGCCCTTCGCTCGCGTCATGCCGGGGCCCAGCGCCCGCTCCTCGAGGAGGTCAAAGCCGTCCCCCACCCCTGCGCCAACGCCAAGCCACTGCTGGCGGCGACAGAGTCCAGCCCCCACCAGGCAGCGCGGGCCAGAGTGACGTGCCGCTGCTGATGCCGGCGGCCAGGTCGCGGACGGCGTGGCGTTGGGGCGGCCTGCGACAGTGCACGCGCTTGCGCCACCCGTGCGGCGGGCAGCGCGTCGTGGCGTCGGGTAGGGTTTGAGACAGGGGCGGTGCTCCTATGGCTGAGTCGGCGCATTGCTGTAATGCGTGTGCCTGCCGCTGCAGGGCAGCACGCGGATGGGCCTGCGACAGGCCGGGTGGAGTGGTGTTTGACTCGTGTGGCATACAAGGGAACGAACAGGCTGAAAGTCAAGCCTTTTTTTGGTGTCTCACTCGCGCAGTATCATGACCTCTATGGACGTACGTTTTCTTCCCCAACTTGCATCTCTTCTTTTTTTTTCCCAACGTCTGTCTCTCTCCTCTCTTCTCGCTTGTGATGTAATGTAGCTGCTCAGCGGACATCTATCCTATTCATCATAGCACTTCCGTTAAGAACGAAGTCATAACTGCACTCACTGACTAATTCGCAAAGAAAAGGGTATCCACAACTGCTGGGAGGTTTCCCCGCTTTTTCGTTTTCGTTTTAGTGCGTTGTTACCTTGCTGCTCTGGAGCGTGGCCAGCACTGCGTTTTCTTTTCGTTGGTTGGTGCGTCTGTTTCCTTTAGCGGCGTGTGTTCAGACCGTTGCTCTAGTGTATGTGAGTCGGTGTGTTAAGTGGCGTGCATCACGTGCGCTATCGTCTTCGATCACGTGTGCCTACCCATTGTCAGTGGCGCGAGGCTGACATATTTGTTATTTGCTGCCTTTCTATTGGGCGCTGATGATCGCTGGTCAGTTCCTTCCTTGAGTTGATCTTGGGCATCGCTACCATTCCATCTGAACACACACACACACACACACACACACACACATCCTGACGTCTTCGCTGTTAGTGAGGAGTGGCGAGGGACCGACTGCTACGCCAAAAAAACGCCTTTCTTGCTTCGTCTTCCTCTCTGTGTCGATCAACTTGATACCTGCGTGATCATATGCGGTAGACGCCCTTGTGGAGCAAGAGAAGAGGACGACGTACTCGAACGAAGAAGAAGCATTACCGAGCCTGGAGATCCACGCTGCGTGCGAGGTTGTACCTCCGCTGAGGAAGGCAGAAAAACGCCTGGCAACGCAGCATTGAAGCAACGCAAAGAGGAGCGCCATCAGCCATTCACTCGCTTGCCTCCACCCCAGCAGACACTGATGGATGACACGTCGTTTTTGTCTGGTATGTCCAACCTCAATGAGGGCATTGGTGAGACAACCTACGGCCGCTGCATTTCTATCTTCGTGATCAGCTGCGAGCCCTCACTCGATGAGCTAGCGGTGCGCCTCGGTGGGCCTGGGTGCCCGTGGGAGACGGTCCACCTCCCTATGCAGCAACCCGTCGTTCTGTACCGCCACCCAGACGCCCGCGTAGCGCGTCGTGCGACCGAGCTCGCGTTCGCCACAAAGGCGTATGCCGAGAGCCCCGAAGCCGACGCGGACGACGTGCATCCGAGCAGGGACATGGTGGCCATGGACGTACTTACGAGCACCACCATCAGCGCCGCTGGCTCGACACTGGCGACATGTACTGTGTTCGCTGTGCCAGCTAGCGGCCTTGTGACGGAGCTCACCGCCGCTACAGAGGTGCTAGACGGCGCTTGCGATGCAGAGGTCGCACGCGGGGCCTTACAGCCGCCGCTGCACGTCTGCATCCATTGGGTGATCGGGGAGATGCTGCCAGGGTACACCCCGCCGGCGGTGGATGAGACAAAGACTGGAGAGAGTGACGATGCAGAAGACGAAGGAACGGCCCACGGTTGGGAAGATGAGAGGGGTGAAAGTGAGGGTAGTCGCGGAGGCGGCGCACCGGCGCCGCTCACCCCTACAGCGCTCGAGAATGTGGCTACCATCCCACTCAGTCCAGGGGAGCTGTTGGCGCTAGCATCTCCGCCTCAGCCGGCTTTCGCGGAGGTTAGTGTGGCGGTAGTGGAGAAGCGGGATGGCGAGACAACGACACTAGGGGAGGTGCCCGCTCACTCAACTCCTACCCACGACAGCAACAATGGCAATGACGCATGCCCACGCAAGAACCACGGCACGGTAACAGTAGGCAGCGAGGAGGGGCACTGGACCAGCAACGGTGTGACAACAAACAACGAGGGGTCTTCGGCTGCCACACCGCCGGCTGAAATGGCAGCTGCCACCGTTCATGACGAAGAAGCATCAGATGAGCAGGGTGGCGACGTCGAGAAGGCTTCGGCGGGAGTCTCAGCGCGGAGCAACTCGCCTATCCTTCTGGGTCCTTTCTCCGCCCACGACGACGTAGTTGCTCCCGCAGTAACGTGGACAGCAGACAGAGACGACGACGGCAGTGGCGCACTTGCACTCGGAAAGGATGGGCAACCAGTGGCTTCTGCAGCCTTCCCTGCGCTCTCGTCACCCTTGCACTGCAAGACACCGCGTCGCCAGCGCCCGCGCAACTACCGTTCTAGCACTGTTCAGATGGAGATGTTCCCGGAGATGGCTCGATCGTCACAAGGAGGGGGCGAGCGCGATGCGACAACGGAGAACTCCGTACAGATAAGCGAGGACGACGACGACGCGGAAAACGTGGCGCCAGCAATGGCGCACATTAGCCCACCCCTGCCGCTACCACCGGCAGAGGAGACGGTTCAGTCTCACGTTGGCTATTCAGCACCACAGGAGGTGGCGCCGGCGCTGGACTCTGACGTTATGACGCATGTTCAAGTCAGCAACGAGGCCGCAGCCTCATACAACAACGTGCTCACACCGCTTTCCTCAAATTCCGTGACGGATGGCGCGCTTGGCCACCAACGGCAGGCGCCACCGACGCTCGAAGCGCATCACGGCACCACAGTCGCCTTGAAGGCGCCACCCTCGCCACGGCCAACCGTGGAGAACCTATTCGAGGGGGCCAATAGCACCGCACTTATCGTGATAGTGGGGGTTGTAGCTATCTACAACGCCAGCGACGCAACAGACCCGCACCGTATTGTGTCTGTGGAGCTCACGACCGCGTCAGTTGACAAGAGGAACACGCCGGATCCCCCTGCGCCGCACACATCCACTTTCTCGTTCTGCACCACGCCGGCCCTGAGAGGCCTAGCGGCGGCGGTCCCGCAAGTGAGCAGACCCGTTTTACTCTTCTCCCGGCGCCAGAGTGATGCAAATAGTACTGCTGACGACGACGGCACAGACGTTGCTGGTGCGGCCGCTGATGTACCCCCTGTTTTGCATGCAACCTGCACCCTCACAGAGCAGGTTACATCCACCGAAGAAGGCACGCCAAGTGACTGCACATGGACGACGCTGTGGACGAGCGCGGCTGATGTGGCATCGGGGCACGGATTGCCATCCCTGTCGGCGTTCTCTCCGGCATCCACATCACCGATTAGCCTCGAGGTGCGCTTCACCGGCCACAACGGTGACGTGGTCCTCACACAGTGGACGTACATGACTGTGAGTGCGTATCGCGACGCGGTGCTGAACCTGCGTTCGTGTGTCCCAGGGAAAGTGGCGCAGCCGGTTCTGCAGATGCTCCTCATAGGTGAACCGCGGTCAAAGGCGAGAAAACAAAAGATGTTGAGCCGCCGGGACCCACTGATGGCCACTGTGTGGGTGAGTTCGACGTCCTCATCCGACTCGACGCGCGCCGGCGGCGTTGCGCACCGTGCTGTAGCTGTAAGTACGGCGTACAACATCGTGCAACAGCCGGTCAGCGTACCACTGCGTGGTCCGCTCGTCTACGTGGCGGTGCAGCCCTCTTCGTCATCTTCCGTGTGGCATTCCCAGCCAATTTTCTCGCGCATCTTCTCCAGCGTGTGGACGCCTTTGACGGCATCCCTGCGCGATGGCGACCTTTGTGCTGACTCTTCTTCATCTCACGCGGCGGTCTTGTATTACCGCGTTGTCGACGCCTCGACTGCAGCCGCCGCTGCGGAGTTGTCGTGGTTGCCTGCATCGCCTCGCGAAGAGCCTGGAGCATTCCACAAGAGCAGTGAGACGGAAGAACTGCGCGAGGTCACCATCACAGTTCAGCCCTCCGCGACTTTTATTCCAGCGTTGCCGCCCTCCACTGGCCGCCATACGAGCACTGGCATATCGACAGTCGCCGGTGAGTCCAACATGGCTTTCCGATCTGCCTCAGCGTGGAATCTCGTTCTCTGTCATGCTATGACGCGCGCCGTTCTCGCTGAGGCCTCTCTGGCAGCAGGCGTGCTCACCTACCACTGCTTTCTTCCCGTGTTGCGTGACAGACGCGCTGCGTCTGGAAAGTGTGGCAGTTTGGGTACAGCTAGCATCATCCGCCCTGGTGCCTCTTCCGCCAGCGAGGCGGCTTACCTTCCATGGGAGGTGCTCCTGGTTCCCGCCGCTGGCTTGCCCAAGCGGGACTGTGGAGCGAGTACGCCGTCGAAGCTAGGAGCAGCAGCGATGCGGCCCAATACTCGATCCGCCGCACCGACTACTCCATCAAGTCGTGACGGAAGTCTTGCTTCGCCGAAAGCCACAAGTGTCGCTGACCCCAACGCGTGGTCGGGCCCCATGTGGATTTCTTCCTCCGCGCTGTACGCCGCCCCATCCACTGGCACGCAGTGGAAGACGTCCATATGTGTATCTTCGCCACCGGCTTCTCTGACGGTGACGGCGCCCACGCTGTGCTCCCCCCCTGCGGCCCTAAGCTCTCAGTTCAAAGTGACGTGTGCTATTCGTTCCCACACGCTCGGCACCGATTCCGCCGTGTTTTGTCTGCGCTCGCTGCGCCTCGTACCGTCTTCCGTGCCCTGCGGAGTACAGGCGCCACCGACAGGCGCATCGCTATTGTCTCCGTCTCAGGTGCAGTTGTGGTTCACTACCAGCGGCAGCAGCTCAGAAGAGGTGCGCGCTGCCTGGGGAACGGCGGACGTGCCCTCGGTGAAGGTGGTGCAACACGCATGGGCGCCAACAGTGCCTGCATCTAGAAGCTACTGCACACCTGCTCTGCACGTAGATGCCGAGGGTCAGTTGGAGTCCACTGGCTTACCGGTTCTACTCTCAACGACCAACGCGCGTGCGAGGTTGTGCGTGGCGCTGACCACTTCGGCGGAGATAACGACAGCGTCAGACGGGGCGGCTGACACGGAAGCACTGCGACGATGTGTTGCGATGGTGCGCAAGCGTGCAATTCATTGCTACAAGAAGAACCACACATCGTCCAATACTGAGCAAGGTAGCCATGAAGGTGAGAATCAGCAGCGGGCGAAGCCGCAGTTGACGGAGGAGCAGATGGCAGAGGTGTTTGTGCAGTGCGTCAACGCCGTCGCGATGAGCGTTGACAACTACGCGGAAGTTGATCTGAGCCCCTCCCTTGTGGCGGCGAGCGAGCGGCCCGGGAAGACGCGGCACCGACTTCTTCTCAGCTCCGTCAGCGGTACCATCCGCATGAGTCATCATATGGTGCTTGAGCTTCAGGGTCAGTGGATCAAGATGCCGAGCCGAGTGACGGTGGTGTCAGAGGACTACATGCCATCGCCACGGATGTGGGCCTTGCGGCGCAGCTGCGTCGTGCGGCACCCAGACCTGCCACCGCGAGCTGTGTGCAGCCGTATGGGCGTTTCAGAGGAGATTCCACTGACGCAGAAGGCGCTGGAGGCGTATATGGGCTACGATGTGGTAGTGCAAAGTGTACCACTCGACTACACCGATCCGTCAGAGTACGCCGTGCAGACCCGACTGCCGGGGCTACTGTACGACGAGTTCGTTGTGCAGATGAAGCAGCAGGAGGAATGGCTGCGGCCCTACTGCGAGACCGTTCGCATCGAATCCTCTGGACCGGTGGCCGCGCCGCTAAGACGAGGAGGCCGCGTTGCAGCAACGGCGGAGGGGTCTGCCAATGACAATAACGACACGGCGTTCAAAGAAACTGCAGAGCTGTTTGACAACATCTTCGGCCCGACCGGGCTTGCCCACGCTTCCTACGTATCGGGGTCGTCGCGCAAGGTAGCCGTCGTCCATTTTTTCTTCGGTGACGCCTACACGACGCGTACCGTGCTGAACGTGTCCTGCACGACGTCCGCCGCCGCAAGGGGCAAAATCGCAAACGTCCCAACGCAGGTCTACGGCAACGGCTACAACCCTCTGCCACTTTCTCCAGGTGGATCTGTACCATCAATGAAGAAAGTCACGGCCGGCAGCGCCGCGTCGTCGTCGTCTTCTGTTCAGGTGCTGTGCGACAGTCTGACCCGCTCTTCGACGCTCTACAGCGTTCTTCCAGCGAGCATCGCGATGCACCAGTTCCCTGATGAGAGCCATCATCGTTATCCGTCCGAACTCACATGGTATCACGGTAGTCTCAGCATCGAGAGCGAGGAGGAACAGCGGCGACGCGAGGAGGGTGAAACGGCATGGAAGCGCGGTCTGGCAGAGGAGAGGCTGGGCCCGCATCAAAAGCCGAGCTCACTTGTTGTGTCCGCGATCACGCAGCATCCGTACGACTGCCTGCCACTGGTGGTCGAGCCGTCGCTGACGCGGAGTGCAGACGGGCGGTACTACATCGTCTTCGGCGGTCTCTCGACAACAACCGGGACTGCCTTGTCAAGCGTGTACGTGTTCGACGACACCGTGCAGACGTGGCAGCGGCTGCGCCCGCGGTTGAGCACTTGTGACATGGTCTCCCTTTCTACCCCTGCGGCGGCGCCGATGCCTCGCTACGGCCACACGGCCGTCTATCGCCCTGCTGACGGTGCCATCTATGTTTTTGGTGGCCGTGGCCACTGCGATGGTGCTGCTGCGTTGGTGTACGGCGATGTGTGGAGGATGTCGTGGGACGCTGGTGCAGGCACAGTGGCTGCAACAGAGCTGCACTGCACGTGGGCTGACGCACCGTCCGCTGCCGCTGGGGATAGTGAGAATCACATCTCCTTCTCGATGCTTACCGGTGACTTTGGGGGTAGACTGGCCCGCTGGCGCCATGCGGCGGTGCTGCACGACGACTACATTGTGGTGCTCGGGGGTCAGTCCAGCACCGGCGCGTGCTGCTCGTGTGCGGAGGTACTGTACCTCGACCTCACTACGCAGGAGTGGACTGCACGCCGCAGCTTCGGTACCGAGGTGCCGTGCCCACGATACGGGCTTACCGCGACTGTTGCAAGCGGAGGCGCAGCTCTCTACATTTTTGGCGGTCGGGGGCACGAACCGAGCAAGGCTGGGCCGCTGAACAGTGTGGCACACTCCGGCAACCCCCCGAGGAGCGATGTGAACGGTGACGAAGCAGACAGAGATGAGGAGCAAAGTGTGGTGGCCTTGTCAGATTTCTTCAAGATGGACCTCATCACGCGCATGTGGAGTCGCGTGGAGCCGAACGGCACCGTGCGACCGCCAGCGCTGGAGCTTGCTGACATGACTTCGTGCATCCTCGATGGCTGTCCCGTGATCCTGCTCGTTGGCGGCCGCACCAACGACGCCGTGGTAGCGACACCGACAGCGGAGCCGGCAGTCGCGGCGCAGCTGATGGTGTTTCTCTTCTCCACCGCAACCCTCTTTTGGCGCATCGTGCGCATGGACTGCACTCCGGTTGCGGCGCGCTTTGGACTGCGGGTGGTGGCGTCGGCAGTCTCAGCCGAGGCGTTGAGGTTGAGGCGCAAAACTAGGAATGCACAGCGGGCCGACTCGTCGTGCGTGCGCCGTGCATTGCCGTCGCGCGGACAGCATATAGGCAGCATTCTTGTCGTCGGCGGGCTGCCACTGGAGGAGGCGGACGTCGCGCAGACGCCACCCGTTATCTCGGTGCTTCTTGCCGCCGGCAGTGGAAGCGCTGCGGCCAGCCGCTGTGTCGCCAGTGTCTCTCGTGCGATGGGGGAATCCCTATCCTCGCAACAAAGACCTCTCACACCGTGGCCGCCGACAGTGTCGCGTGCTACTGCGATGCGGCGACCAATGACCGGCCAGACGCGAACGGCATCACGCAAGCCACATCCGCAGCCACCAGGCCATCACCGCGTGCCAGCCACTGCACCTGGATGGCCAAATACATTCCCGAGCATACGTGCAGGCGGCGACGGGAGCTACGAGTACTATGGGGCGGCGGGGGCTCTTGCGCTGTCAACAACATCCCCCGTTGCTTTCTGCCACTTGGCGGAGCATTCACCCGGTCCTTCCTCAGTGTCAGGGCGTGCCACCACTGCGCCAACGCCCTTGGGCCCCCATCATCATCCGTCGTGCTACAGCACCCTAACACCCTGGCAGCAGCGCCAACTTGTTCGGCGACTGTACACGCAAGGCATCGAAAAACGTGCTGTCGTTCGCCAGCAGATGCAAGCCCAGGTAGATAAAGAGCGCACCACACCTGCCTTCCGCGCTAACAGGAGTTGCAGACGCTCCCCTGGCGTTCGTCGTAGCTTGATACAGGCTGGGCAGCTCTCAGCGCCGTTGCACCGCCTACCTAATGGCACAACCGCGGCCGTGAGCGAGGCGTCAATGCTGCCAGCAGCTCAGAACACGATCGCGGCCAACGTCGGCGATTGCGCCAACGTTTCACTGAGTCACCGGAACTTGCCGAACGCCTTTCACGTGCGCGTCCGCAGGAGCGGTAGTACCAGCTGCAGTAGTAGTCTGACGACGTCTAGCAGCATTCGCAGCAGCGTCTCTAGCTGCGGTGATTCGGAGTGGGACGCTGAAGTTGTGGAGCTGCCCCCGGAAAACGCCTCTTCGACGGGCCTCTCGGGCAAGGGTGACAAGTCGGACAGCGAATGTGCGAAGAATGTGGAGGAGGAGGAGGCAGGTGCTGAGGCTTCTGAAGTAGAATCAGTTGCATCCGAGCCAGGCGACGCGCTGGCAGGCACTGCTGCGATACTGCATGACAACTCCGCAAAAGCAGCACAGAAAGAGGCGGTAGTGGCAGAGAATGAGTCTGAAGCGAGCAAGTCTTGGGAGGAAAACGACGACCACTTCGAAAATGCATCATCGGGGAACTCTTCGGCGATGCTGCAGTCGCGAAACGCCGTGGTGACCTCCACGGGCGCCACAGTGCTGATCCCGATGCTGTGGTATGTCCCGCCGGCTGACATGGAGAACGAGGAGGAGAAAGTGGAGGGCGAGGAGGACGATGCTTCTGTAGCCACGTCTTCGGAGGCTTTCGCGGCACCTGTCGCGTCGAGTCCGTCGCACACGGATGAGGTGTCCCCAGATGCAGAAGTGGAGGAAGAGAAGTCGCGCGAGGTCGAGCAGCAAGCACCTGAGGAGCCGGCTACACCGCCTCTAGCGCCGCTGGTGGCGAACGGGAACGCTGTCGCTGGTAATGAGGCGGCCGCCACCCCGATTTCGCTTGAGACGCGGGAAGAAGAGGATGAGGTGAACTCAATGGAGAAGGACGATGACTACGCCGATGCCGACTGGGAAAACATCTCGAAAGCAGAGGAAAGCGACGACCACGAGGACGGAGTCAAGTCCGAAAGCAGCGCAGAAAGTTGCACCGCCATTCGCGAGGTGGTGGAGGGGTCGCAGGAGGTTCTGACCCCGCTACTTGCACCACGCGAGCACGCCACACTGCTGTTGTCGCCACTGCCACAGGAGGCATGCTACATGTCGGAACCCACCGACCACGAAATGAGCAGTGACAGGGTCACGGAAAGTGTTGATGATGCGAAAGTCGCCGCGGTGCCGGTAGAGTTGTCGGAAGTAGCGACGACCTCGTCGCTTTCCTCACCTACTGAAGCTGCGGCACTGCCGAGCTCGAACCCTGACAGTTATGCCCACGGAAGTGATGTGGCAGAGAAACCTTTTGGTGCCTTCTCTGAGGAAGCTGACTTTCCCAACATAGCAGATGAGGGAGATGGCATGTCCTCTCGTGCCTCGTCATTGACAGATGTCCTCGCAGTCGTCGTACCGGCTGTGGAGGCGCCGGCAGCACCTGTCTCTTCACTTCAGAGCTTGCATGCGGGTGATGAGCAGGACAATAGTGAGGTGTCGTCCTCGCCTGCAGTGGGAACGCCGCATCTGGCAGCAGTGGAGGAGGACGATAAAGCCAAAGCGGTGTTGGAAGAGTCTCAACAGAACACCGACGCTGTAGTGGAGCAGCTGCCTGCGACATCGCTCACTCCTTCGAGCACGTCTTTCGCTGTGCCGGATCCGGCCGCTGAGTCGCCTATGCCTGCTTCTTTCTCCTACAACCGAGGGGACTCGATTCAAGGGGCGGAGGCAGAAGCCCTCCACACCACTGCAACGCCACCGCAGGAGGTGGTAGGACTGCCCCTGGCAGGGCCTGCGGACATCGGCGATGGGGATGCCAGTGATGAGGTAGAGACGCCTATCGATGAAAGCGAGGCTGCCACGCCCCCTCTGGTGGCGGAGCAGCCAGAGGAGAGGGCGCGTCTATCTGACGTGAGCGGCGGCGAGGATGTCGTTGCCGCCAATACTGCACAGCCCTCTGACCAGCAGCGAATAACGCCGCCGCCTTCTATTCTCTCAGACGCGCTGGAGGGATTGGCAGGTGTGCCCAGTTTGCTTGCCCTCTCAGTTGCTAATGAACACGTCGACGACGCTGGCGAGGCTACCACTTCTCCTCCCGCGCATGAGGAGCCGGAACAGATCGTGAAGGAGGATGCCTCTGCGTTAGAACTGGAGGGATCGTCGTGGGGCGACCAGGCTGACGGCCCTGCGGTCGAGGCTGTGCCAGCAAAAGATCGATCCGACGCGGAACACGAGGAGGAGGATGCGGAAGAGCTGCCCTGCCCGGGCAGCAAGGCCGAGGTGGAAGAGAGCCAGTACACCGAGAAGCTGCAGGACGACAGCGACCTTAGCGAGCTGTCCGGCGTGCAGGACGGTGCTGTGAAAAGTGGCGTAGCAGCAGCAGCAGATGTGAACAAAGAGGCGGCCAAGCAGTCTTCCGCCGCAATGATGCAGTCGCGACATGGTGGGATGTCGATGGGGGAGGAACAGGTCGACGCCCCGGTCACCGCGTCAGCAACTGTGTCATCTGTGCACAACGACGGCGACTCGGCGCTGTCCACGCCAGCTGCCTCACCGGGAGAGGAAAGGGAGTACGGCGACTGGGAGGGGCTGAACGAAGACTCGGGCCGTGCTGCAACGTTTTCCAATGTGGAGGACGCTGTGGCTGCAAAGCAGTCGGTGAGCGCGTTCCCCATGCCGACGCACGAGGAGACGCCAGACAGCTGGAGTGAACTGTCGCCCGCGGAGGAGGACGCGCCCCTGCAGGAGAATCAATTTGCACCGGGCTCAGCGGAGTCCTCCAAGTCCAAGAAGG
Source organism: Leishmania braziliensis MHOM/BR/75/M2904 (assembly GCF_000002845.2). Taxonomy (NCBI): domain Eukaryota; phylum Euglenozoa; class Kinetoplastea; order Trypanosomatida; family Trypanosomatidae; genus Leishmania; species Leishmania braziliensis. The sequence goes on along the minus strand of NC_009315.2, from coordinate 219,094 downwards.
ATGACGTCGTTCTGCTGTCGGATGAGGTGAATGCCTGGGAGCTGTCCACCCCTGCCGCTGCCGCGTCGACGTACTCGAAGGAGGAGACGCCAGCGACGCAAGCCAACGCATCTCTGCCACCGCAGGTCGTGGCGGAGGACGCCTATGAGGAGCCTGACACGCAAGCCTCAAGTGAAGAGGAGGTGGAAGGAACTACTGTGGAGCTGAACGACGGTCGAGATCTGCTCGACCGTCGTCGCGGTGTAGTGGAGACGCTACAGGAGGACGATTTCGACTTTTAGTGTCGGGTAAGCTATTCACGTTCTTTGTTTTCGAGCGGTAGTGCTCGTGTACCTTATAGGACGATGAGGGAGGGCTGCTGATGGTTCTCCATGGATGGATGGATGAAGCATCTGCGTGTCTGGGTGCGAGTGGCTTCCTCTCGTCACTTTCTTGTTGCTTGCCCCGATGACGATACACTCGCTTCGTCTGCGCTCATTGATGCGCCGACAAGTCGGTGCGTGCACGCTGTTGGTGCTGCTGTTCGTCTCTGATGCAATGCTTTTTCTTTCTGTATCAATATCGGTTTACCCCCTCGTAGTAGGGTTGATTACGTCTCCATGTGTGTGTGTGTGTGTGTGTGTATGGGGGTGGTTCTGTGTGTGCTCCCCCCTCTCCCCCTCTCAGCCAAAGTAGGGGGAGCCAAAGCGAAGGAAACGGACACGCGCAAAGGAACAACAGAGACAATTCCCCAGAGAAGAGCGCCTTTGGGTTTTTCTTTTTGTTCTCACCACTGTAGTGACAACCGCACCCCCGATGTGCCTGTGCGGCCTGGACACCACACACGCGTGCGTGGTAGGCACCTCTTTGTCTGGTGTATGCTCGAGCCAACTGATGATCACGCCACGTACCGTGGTGATTCTCTTTTGATTTTCACTCGCTCAGAGTGCGTCACTGCTGCATGGGGGAAGTGATGTATTCGGTGCAAGGGGAGAATCGGTAGGGAGACAGACAGGTGCCTATAGATGTCCCCACCTCTTCTTGTCCACCCAACCAGAGAGAGACGGACCGGGCCTCTGATTTCACTCTTTTCACTCATTGTCTCTTTTTGTCTTCCTGTTGCTTCTGTCTAGGGAATGGCGCTCCTCCCTCTCCCCAAGAGGGGAGCCTGCTGGTGTGCCTGCCATACAGAGCGTCGCGGCTCGTCTTAAGGGTCACCTTGGCGCGGATACTGGGCTGCAAGGGTGGTGAGATTGGCAAGTGCGGCCTCCCTCCCCGACGGATTTGTAGGCATGCCTTACAGCGGGATGCTGGCGAAGAAGAAGCACACCTACTCGTCGGCGTGGTTGCGTCGCAGGGTACGCAGCCACTCCTGCGATGAGCAGCCAGCCGTGGTGACGTGCCTGGTGTATCTGAGCCGATACTTTGCGGAGGACGGAGTTCTGCACCTGGTGGCAGCTATACATCGTCGGTGTTTCTCATGTTCCACTTTGACGCCGAAGTCGCTGTTTGAAGCGGCGGCGACCCCTCCATTTTGCGTGTGGCTGCTCTGCGACACGGGTGGCCGAGGCGGTGTGCTCCCGGGACCACGGGGTGGGCGTGATTGGCATGCCGGAGCGCTGGGGCGGGTGGCCGCCGCAGCATCGTGGACGCGACGACGGCGCTTGGCAGTGACAGGGCGCAGGTGAGCACGCCGTTTCTGCACGCAACAGAGGCAACCACTTCGGCGGCGCATCGCTGCGCCCTGAGCGCTGCTGCCGCGTATTGCCATGGAGCACCACGAGCATGCTGGGCGTTTCGCTAGCGCGCCCCTCGCAGAACCGGCTGATGGCAGGGTTCGGCTCGCTAAGCAGCGGCGCGTCGCTCTGGCCCGCGCTGCCTGGTGGGTGCTTGACCCTTTCGCCGCCAGCCGTGGCTTGGCGTTGACGCAGGGTTGGGGGACGGCTTTGACCTCCTCGAGGAGCGGGCGCTGGACCCCGGCGTGCCCCGAGCGAAGGGCCCCTTTTCCTTGGAAAAGGAACGCTGGTACGCAGGACTCGGGTAGGACAAAAATGAGAGCTGCAGGGATTGAACCTGCGACCCCTGGATTTGGAATCCAATGCTCTACCACTGAGCTAAGCCCCCGTTGCTGAGAAGAATATTGGTATTACCTCTTCAATACCGTATCCTCTTGACGGCGCGTTCCGCGCGGTACATGTCGCAATTGTGGTCCAACGGTTAAGATCCCCGCCTTCCAAGCGGGTGACCCGGGTTCGACTCCCGGCAATTGCACCTTTTCACCCCCAAAGGTCAGCAAAGACATAAAAACGCACTCCGTGGGGCTCGAACCCACGACCACGAGGTTAAAAGCCACGCGCTCTACCAACTGAGCTAGGAGTGCGTTGTCCAGGAGCACGTGCAAGAGCGCGTGTGTACCGCTTGGAAATGAACACACCTGGAAAATGCATTTCTTCGCGTGGATCCGTCCTTCTCAAAGCAAGACCGTACTCTGAACAGAATCGTTTTATGAGTACAACCTCTTAATTGAAAAGAAACCGAGTTTCACATCCTGATGATGACGGTTGCTTTCTCCGCCCGGAGAGCGTTTCGATGAACGGCAGGAGAGAGTTCCAGAAGGATCCTTTTCGTTTCGCCGTTCCACCTTCCCGCCGTGGAGGTGGGCGCGCAGCATTGTTTTTTTTTTTTTGGAGAAGCGTGCTACGGACAAAAAACGACCCCTGCAGGACTCGAACCTGCAACCCTCAGATCCGAAGTCTGATGCGCTTCCATTGCGCCAAGAGGCCGTCGATGAACGTGACAGTAAGGTCCGGGACCGCTACAGCCATGTGTGGCCGCAGCATAGAGGCTACCTGACAAGGCCGCTTAGCACAGTGGCAGTGCATTGGTCTTGTAAACCAAGGGTCCCGAGTTCAATTCTCGGAGTGGCCTTTTTTGTGTTCCGTGAGCCGCTATGGGGAAAGACACCGACAAAAAATTTTCTTCGCCGAGGCAAGATGGTCGAGTGGTCCAAGACGTCACGTTCAGGTCGTGATCTCCCCTGGAGGCGTGGGTTCAAACCCCACTCTTGTCACAGTTTTTCAGCAGACCCTTCTTTCAAGACCCGCAGACGTAGGAAAAAGACAGAAAAAACTGGGCCGTAGGCCCCTCAAAATATACTGCGACTTGGTGCTTTCATGATGACACGCTGCAGGTGAGTTGAACGTTTGGAGTGCGGATAGTACGGGCGAGTGCGTGAGTGAATCCATTCCGTTCTTGATGCTTTCTATATGGGTGTAAGAGAAGCACTCACGTGTAGCGTCCGTGTGGCTCAATGGAAGAGCATCTGACTACGGATCAGAGGGTTGCAGGTTCGAATCCTGTCACGGATGATTTTTTTTTTTCTGTAGTAGTTTTACTTTGTCTTCACCTTGAAGGGGTCTCTACTAGTGCGGCTATCCAAGGTGACTTCGAGTACGACCATACTTGAGTGAAAACACCATATCCCGTCCGATTTGTGAAGTTAAGCACTCACAGGCTCAGTTAGTACTGAGGTCAGTGATGACTCGGGAACCCTGAGTGCCGTACTCCTCTCTTTTCTTGCACCGAGTACTTCATACTCGGAATGCAGTGAGAAATTAAAGTGTGACGCTGCGGTCCTATGGTGTAGTGGTTATCACTTCGGACTTTGAATCCGAAAACCCAGGTTCGAATCCTGGTAGGACCATTTTCCCACTCGTCGAGTCAGCGGAAACGGAGAACCCCCCTTCTTCTAAGTAGGGCCTTTTCTGTAGGCGTGGGTGATCTAGTGGTTATGATGTCTGCTTTACACGCAGAACGTCGCGGGTTCGAACCCCGCCCCGCGTATGGTTTTCTGGTTGGTTTGCACCGTACGCGCCCAGTGGATGGGGAAAAAAAGAGCTGCTCCCGGCGGGGCTCGAACCCGCGATATCCGGTTCATAAGACCAGCGTCCTAACCAACTAGACCACGGGAGCGTGGGAACTGGAGCGAATACCGAGCCCGGTCGTGAGGTGCGTGAGCACACGGGGATCAAAAGCGGGAGGAGCAGGAGGAGGGGTGGAGACGGGAGGCTGTTGAGAATGAGGCATGGGTTTGCTTTCGAGAGATGAAATCCGCCAGGTAAAATGTACGCACGTGCGCGTCAAAGTCTACAGTGCTGTGGTTCTTCTTTTTTTACTTCTGTAGTCTACTCCGTTTCGGTAGCGACATGAGCACCAAATGCTCTGCGCCGGTGGATCATCTAAATCTGTGCCTTTTTTGCGGTTGTGATTCCCCCTCCTCTCCATGCGCTGCTTTACCAGCGGCGGCACCGCATCAGCCGCTGCATCGTGCGCCGCATCGCCCCACCCCCGCCACCAAGCAGAAGCCCTTCCGGCGCAGGCATCGGAAATGTGGACACCACAGTGGCCGCCGTCCTCCCAGCTGTGCCCGGCGATTGGGGGCAAAGATGTGGCGGCACGTACGGTGCGGCGCGCAGCAGGCGCGAGCAATTCTCGTTCAGCCGCCGCGCCAGCACCTCGGCCGACGGCGCATCAGCCGGCAGGACACCAAGCGTCCGCCCGTCCGTCACGCTGTAGAGTGACACCTCAGTCACGTCCTGCACCGCTAGGCACGACTCGATGTGGTGCAGCTTCACCGTCGCCGCGTGCTCCAGGTCCAGGACCCCCGCCGCTGTCGGCGTGTACTCGTCCGCCGTATCGCTGCGCAGGTCCACGGCATAGAGGGAGCGAAAGAGCGCCAGCTTGTGGCTCAGCTCCGCTGGCGCAGTCTCCAGCGTGTATCCCGCCTCGCCCAGCAGGTTGAGCAGCACTGTACCCGTCATGAGCGCATCGTACCCAGCCTCGTGCGCTGCATTGCTACCGCCACGCCCCAGCAGCGTCACTGGGTCGTACCCCTCAAAGCCCAGCGGCAGCTCAACGGTGCAGTGCGGCGACGCGCCCATGTATGCCTCGTGCAGGCCGCCAAGGCTGATATTGTCAAACCGACTGCGCGGAAACAGATCGTGGCGCGACGCCAGGTAGCGAGTGTCCCACATGCACGGAAACAGCTCCCGCGCACGCGCCTTCCACTGCGGCAGCTGCTCCGGCAGCGCGCCGTCCATCGCGGACATGAGGAAAAGCCAGTCAGCGAAGCAGTTGTGGCCGACGCAAGGCTTGCGGCTCTTCACCAGCTCCGTGAAGACAAGTCGGAAGCCGACTGTGTCAAGCAGCTGCCGCCGCTCCTTCTGCGCTGCCCTCCACGCATGCTTCGACACCTCCTCCGGCGACAGCACCGCCAATGTTACCACATACCCACTCGGACCCGCCCGCCGCGAGCGCACCGACAGCTGCGGATATTCACGCGCCAGCTCCAGCTCTAGCTGCTCACGCGCTGCGCGACTTGCTTGCACCGGCAGCACCGCCTCCTTTCCACCCTCCACCGCAACCGACGCTAGGAACGACACACTGCCTACCTTCTGTTGCCGCGCCTCTGCCCACGCCGCCTCGACGCGCCCCACCAGCGCCTGTGCCGTTTGCCTCGCCTCCTCCAACCACAACCTCTCCGCATCCGTGAAGAGCGACTCCGCAGCCGTCTCCGGCTGTGACACCGTCGCCGCGAGTCGCGCGCGCAGGGCCGCCTCGCGCGAGGCGTCGCAGAAGGCCATGCCGTCGTACACCCACCTTTGAAAGTCCATGCCGTGGCGCCGCAGAAAGGCCAGCGCCGACGGACTCACCACAACGTCGCCGGCACGCTCCTCGGCCGTGTAGTCGTCCGCAAACTGCGGGAAGAGTAGAAAGTTAAACGGGTACGCCACGTAGCGCTGCGGCGCCGGCGCGCCGACACCGGCAGCAGCAGCACTGGACGACACGGGGATGCGACGGAAGAGACACACGCCGACCTGGATGATCGAATATCGGCTCGCTGCAAGCCGCTTCGAGTGGTACGTCTCCGACGGCGCAAAGGTAATTGTCTCTGTTACCTCCGGCACCCCAATGCCCGTCATCTCTTCATCTACTGCGTAGAAATCGCATGTGTGCAGAAGCTTCTGGAAGTGTGGGAAGACCGCCGGGAAGTTGTCGCGACGCACCTGCATCCTGTCAACAGTGGTAGCCTCTGTGCGATCGGTGCGTGTATGCTTTCTGGGTCTGCGTGCGTATGTGCGTGTGTGTGTGTGTGTGTCGTGGTCAAATTTTCATCTCCGTGAGAGACGACGCGCGCTGTGGAAGGCACGGGCACCGCAGGCCACGTCGCCAGGGAAGAATAGAAGCAACAACGGCACAAAACAAGGAAAAATCAGCGTAGAAGACATGACTCCTGTACGTGAACGTTACACTCGGCTGCCAACTACCAAGTAGTCGAGAGAGGGAGCCGCCGCCGCCGCCGCAGCAGCAGGACACACTCACCATCGTCCGAGACACGTCACCATATCCCTCCATTTGCATGTTGCGAGTCACCTCCAGGAGATGCGTTCTCTAACGTCTTCTGTCGCCCTTCCCTCTCTTTTTTTTTTCCTACTCGGTACTGCGCGCAAGAGCTGCGGTTCTACTCGCCATGCAAGCACGGACATGTAGCACGCACAGGCATCAATACATGCCAGTTTTACCCGCTCTCTCTCTTTCTCACTCTCTCTATCCACGCCCCCAGTTAAGCAGCAGTGCACTGCTGCTATTCGAATGCTTCTTGACTGCTCATCTTCAGGCGCCAAAAGACCACCGTGCTGGGTAGCGAAGACACAGTTCAGTGCTGTGCGCCAAACCGGACACCCGCGACGGCTTCCTGGCTGAACCGCCGTTGCTCGCCGTGTCGTCCATACCGAGGTCGTAGTACACAAACAGGTGCGACAGGTACGAGTACGACAAAATGCCACGTATCTCCGCCGCAGGGACCGTCTGGCCGTAGCAGTCGGTGACAATGGATCCGCGGCTGAACGTGGCTGCCGCGCTGCTGCCGCCGCCGCTACGAGACCCGCCCTCGCCCCTCTTGCCGCTTGGCGAACTGTCACTGCCTCGCTCACCCACCACGTCGTGTGGCACTGCATAGTGGCGCTCGTATAGGTACTCAAGCGACTGCGAATTCAACAGGTAGCACAGCTGCGGCAGCACCTCAATCACAAACTCGAAGGTGTACGTCTCGCCAGGGTACAGCACCACCGGCGGCCGCTCCTCACCCACCACAACCGGCGTTATCGTCACTAGCTTTGTGAGAAGGTCGATGATGCGCATGCTTGACAGATTTGCACCCGGCCGCATCTCGCCCCACAGCGAGCTCGCCGTGAGGAGAGGCTCACCCTGCTTCGCACCAGCAAGGGCACCACCGGTAATAGCAGCATCACACAGCACACACGACGAGTGCAGGTCGAAGGAGGTGCTGTGCAGACGCGCCACGCTGGCCGTCACGTTTGTCACTGACAAGTTGAGCACAAGACGGTCGTTGCTCAGTGGCGACGTTGAGGACACGCACACAAGCGGCTCCATTATCTGCACCGGCATCACGCCACTTCCAAACACCAACGCCGACGCTGCCTGCATCGAGCCCACACTACGCGCCAGCACCGAGCTCAAAATGAGCGGCGGGTCTCCCGCCTCGACCGCACCACCGCCCCCAGCCGCACACAACGGCAGCAGTACCACCATTACCAGTGCAGTGTCGACTCCGCGCAGTGACGCCGCCTCAAAGTCGGGCAGCGCGAGCTCAATCGTGTACTTGCTTTCCAACAAGTCTGGGAGTGCAGCGCCGGTGAAGTCAACGGGCACGTCTTCGCCAGCAGCGCTCGCTTCCGCTGGTAGCCGCCGTGGCGACCCTTCGTCCGCCGCCACTGTCAACACGTTCCCAATCACCTCGCAGTGGACGCCGGCGCTGGCGTCCCAGTGCGCATCACCGTCGCCGGGACTCGCGCGGCGGCTTGTACAGCCGCTGTTGCTATTGTTCGTACACGACAGCGATGTAGTTGCCATGACCGTCGGCAGCGAGTGCCCCGCCATCGACGGAGGCAAGGTAGCCAACAGGGACAGCTCCGTCATGGTCGACTCGTGCAACGGCGTTGAGACGTCCTTCCTCGGGGTCGCGCCGCTCAAAGACCACGTGTAGCGATGACTCGACCAAAACTGCGGTGTCCCGCAGACAAACGCGCTGCCAGTGCAGTTGATCCACACCTCCGAGGTGAAGGGTAACATCGGTGGAGAGCTCGTCTGCAGCACAGAAGACGGCTTTTCGCCCTCTGACCCCGCCGACGAGTCACTCTTATAAAGGAGGAACGGCACCACCTGCACGGCGCCGAACAGGTGCGACCAAGCTGTCTCCAGTGAGTGGACACCGACCATGGAGAGAAAGGTCTTTGCCGCCTGCTCCTTCGACACATCCCTTGCCACGTTGTCGTACGTGACGGTGAGGCGGAAAGTTAGGGGTTGGCGCGACACAACCTTCATCTTCTCCGTCGGCGCGAAAGGTGAGTTGGCCAGGTCCTCCTCCGCGGCGGTGACTGGGCCGAAGGTCACCTTCAGAAAGCTGTGGAGGACGTTCATCAGAGCACTTTAGACTTCATGCTCGAGTGTTGCTTGTGTCGCCCCTACGTGCGCACGCTACAACACACGTCGGCGAGTAGTCCGTTGTAGAGGAAAAAAATGTTACAATAGTAGCACGAGTTCACCAAAGTGGGTAGCAGCGGTGTGAAAGGGGGAAAGCGAGAGAGAGAGGGGGGGGAGGGCATACACAGTGAGGGGAGGCTACGTATTGAGGGTTGGCGCTTCCTGAGTTGTAGTGACATTGACGGCACCGTAGAACGGAACAGAAGCCGAGCACGGCTAGCTTTCTGTGCAGTAGCCCAGCGCACCCTGGATCCCGCCAACCCATCCTATGGGAGGCTTAGTGGCCCTTCGCCGCAGCCTACACTAGAAGAGTGTGTAGGGTTCCCCTCCGCTTAAAGACCAACAAAAACGAAAAATGTATTGTCCTCCCATCTGGCATGAGGAGGAGGAAGAGGAGTACCACGAGGGCAAACACTAAAGGAAAGTCACGACAGGATTGTGGCATACACCAGCACGCTCTAGTAGAAGCTGCAAGAAAAAGAAAGAAAGAAAGTGAACACAGTCTATTCGTACAGAGTCACACACGGGGATCGCCTCCATCACGGCCGTCACGGAAGAGCCACCTGAGTGCCGACAATGATAACCAGCAACCAAAAACTTGACATACCCTGTCTCCGAAGAAGTACACACCGTCGTCTCCGACGAGGGGTAGAGCGGGAGGAAAAGTACCTCAGCACTCTCTCGAAAAGAGGGCATACGTACACCCAGCCCTTTAGTCCACTTCACCAGCCGTGAAGAGGACGCGCCGAGCACTCTCTAAGATGTCCGTGGCCACCTTGTGCCTCTTGTGAAATTCCTCTTCTTGAGTGGCGACCTCTTGGCACAGTCGCTGCAGATCCTCCAGCGTTACATACATCTCACTACCATCTGAAGCAGTCTCTGAGAAGGGAATGAACCGTAGCGATCGCTGAGCTGACTCACCAATCAATGTATCTCCTTTGGCAGTTTCAGAGCTGCACTGCACGTCGTTTGACTTCCTTGATAGCGTTGGAGGCGCACATGCGGTGTTCGTGGAGTCCTGCAAAGCACTCTCCTTCTCGGGTCGAGTGGTTGAGGAACGCTGTGACTCCTCCACCCGCTGCGTCTGAGGGCGATGCTGACTCCCTTCGCTCGCTGCGGCGCCCTCCGCACTTGCTCTGCTAGCGTCTTCTCTCGGACGCTTGCGCTCTGACGACAGCACTAGGGCTCGCGAGATGGTCGATCTGTCCTCTTCGTTGTCGTCCCGCCGCAGTCCCGGCGTCCATGCGGCAAGCCCACTAGCTGCATAGCTTTCTTTATTTCTCTCCATCCCCTGGTGCAGACTGCGTCTGTCGTGGAAGGGGGTGGCTGCTGAGACAGAATGGGTTTCGTGTGCAAGAAAGGTGCTCTCTGCCCTATTCCCCGCCATTGTCGTTGTCTTTATATTGTGGCCTGTCGGCGGGGTCGCATGCTCTAGCTCGTACTCCTTCACAAGAATCTTACCGCGAAAAGTAACGTAACTGTTGCCGGCCTCTGCCCGTGCGTCTCGCCGAGCGATGTAGTGCCGCCCACTGTGCAAGACGTCCGATGGTGAGTCAAAAGCTACTGCGCGTGGTTGAACGTTTCCGTGCGCGTCGCACTCGAGAACGCTGCTAACGTCGAACTCCTCGGCCAAATCGCGGAGTGTCACACTCGATTGATGATACACAGGCACAAACGTGCGACTGCCTTCTTCGCGAAGAAACAGCGTCGTCCCAGTGGGTGGAACAGGTGTTCGCACAGCGCTGCTGCTGCTTCCATTGTCTGACGTAGCGGAGTCCACCACCGGCCGCATCGCTGATGGTATGGGTATACTCATCACACTTCCACCCAGAAAGAAAGGGGGTTGGCTGTGTGGATGGAATGCCAACGAGGAAGCTGACGTTTCGAGACAGGAAATGCACGCTGAGCAAGAGTGCACTCTTAGTGCAGACGAATGCTGCTTTACCCCCCACACACACACGCGCGCGCCTGCACAGACGAGGAAACAATATATACAAGGATGGAGGGAGAATATATATATATATATGAGAGAGAGAGCCAAAGATCTATGTAACCCAATGGCTACGTAGCTACTGTAGGCATGAGCGGAAGAACTGCTATCGACCAATGACTTAGCAGTGAGAATGGCGCTGCTACTGGCAGTTATGCCTCCGTTGTCATGAAAGGGAAGTGACCGAGTCAAAGCTACCCTGCATTTGAACTTTTCGCTTCGTTTGGAGAAGGTAGAGGGGGAATCGGGTCAGGTTCTCAGAGTAACACATACAAGGCTTGCCGTGACGTCATCTGTTCCCTCCCGCATAAAGTTTTACGTGCTCTGAGCGGATGTTGTGTGCCTTACCTTGTCCGCTGTTAGCGACTCCAATAACTTTGGGAACACCGTATGCTTCGTGGAAGTAGAAGGTGACCGTGTCACTTCTACACTCAGGAAGTACCGATGTACTGATTGCAGGCGCAGGCAGAAACCGCAGCTGAGCACCGGAGGAGGTATTTGAACGCGTGTACGAGGCCATCGCTGCTGAAGCGGTCAAAAATGAAAGGAAGACCATAGAAAAAAAGCGAAGTGAGACAGTAGAGACTTCGGTTGTGCTGTGAGTTTGGCAGCACCTGCCCCCCCCCCCTTTCAAGGTAATGATCGCCTCCGGTCTGCTTGATAGATGTGATGGGGTGGGAAAAGGTCGGATTCGTGAGTCAGTGGCTACAGAAAATACTGGTGTACATGGCGGTCGTGCTGAAGGAAATACCGCTGCTCTACTTTTCCGTCTTTCATGCCCCTTTCTTTTGTGTAGCACCACCAGTGCAACAAGCCAAGCGGTGAGAGTAGCAGTGGAGAGGGAGAGAGAGACGAGACGAGACGATCAAATTTGTATATAAAAACGATATTTCGGTGGACACTAGACCACCGTATCGAAGAAGTGAAGGAAGGTAGGCTCGTCTAGGCTTTCCATAAGTTGTCTTTGTGAAAACAACTCAAGCGAGACTTGAAAAAGAAAACTGAAAAGAAAGTTCCAGAGTCAATGTGCGCGCGCACAGCAACACATAATCGCTATGAGGGATGGGGAGTGATTAGAAAGCACCCCTCTGCTTACTCCAAAGCGCTGTCAAGCTATACAGAGCATGTCTCATATTGCCTACATGAGGGCAACAGCGGTGCCGCAGCTACGACCGAGTGGACTCCATCAGCTTGGTCGTGATGCAGTGTGTTACCCACAACTTGCGGCCTCACTCGCGCACCGCGTCGTCACCGGCAATCAACTGGGCACCTTCATCCTTCTCGAGACCGTCGCCCACATCACGTCCCATCTGCGTCTCCAGCATGTGTCTTGTTTCCGTGGGGAACCTCGTCATTTGCCCCAGTCTGCTCAACGATGCCGCCCGTGGTTGAATCAGGGCTGCGAAACGTGGACTTCACAATCTTGAAGTGCGTCGCCCCGGCATCGGTGGGCTGGCTCGCCAGCTGCTCCGAAAGAATGCACCCTTTGGTGACCCCCCTCCCCCGCCAAAAAACCAAACTTCTGCTCAGTGGAGTTTGAAGCAGCTGCAGAAGAGGTGTGTGCACATGTTTGCGACCGGCTTGGGACCAGGGAAAGCGAGTGGTCCTTTGAGCAAGGCAACGGTACCACCACTGTTGCAGGTCCTCGATAATGCCACCTGGAACAGTGGTGGTACCGTTGCGAAGCTGAGCACCTGCAGAAGGGAGCGGATACCAAGCCAGCAAACGTCACCGAGCAGTTCCAGATGCGAGTTACAGGTGATTTTATACTGCAGCGCTTCCAAGAAGGCTCGTAAGGAGCTGAAGAGCATGCAGCAAATGCCATCAGCCTCAATGCGGTGCTCAGCCACTTGTTTCACGTACGGTCCCTAAGAAACCATTAGTTCTGTCCATGTGCAGCAGACCCTGGGCGCAAAGTGCCTCCAATCACGACTCCAGCTGTTCCACCGTAGGTGTGGAGGGCTTTTTTTTTTTACCAAGAACGTGCTGGTTGCTCTCAGTACACTTTATCACCCACTTTTGCCTGGTGAGGAGATCGATAGACATGCACACGACCTCAGCATTATGGGTGGCACCAACCTCATCTTACATGACAGGCACAGCCTTTGCAGTTTTCCCTGATATGAAGGCTCTCAGTGCACCCATCGATAGCTTAGATCTCCACTTCGGCAGGGCGACTGCCTATGACAGTCACTTGCATATTCCAAGCGGCTATGGCAGGCGCCCACATGTTGTGCGCGATGGCTGCGGCATCGAGGAGGCCAAATCGGATAATGCCGGTAGACCTGATTCCGTGGCTGTGCTTGTTTCTGTGCACGTACGGTGGATATTTTCCTTCATGGGTTTCTGCGGTGACCAGGGGTCGAGGTGAGAGGTTCTGCTGGAAGAGGTTGAAAGGATTTCCTTTCCAGTGTGACCATTCTTCACTGCGCCATATAACGCATGCTGTATGGCGCAGTGGATATGTAATAAGATACTGCGAGGACAGCGGTGTTAGAGTGTCGAAGACGCGCGCGAGGGCACGGCTTTTATGAATCTGCAGATGAGGTGATGGCAGCGAGTGCGTGCTGCCCTGCTGACTCTAGCGTGCGGTCCATCACCACCTGTGTCACGTACGCAAACGTTGACCACTTTTTTGCAAGGTCGGGGTCGGCGATGAGAGGCTCACCTTTGCCAAGTCGCGTCACGCTATCTCCAACGTCGCGCCACAGTTGCTCCATCTGCTGCACGTCGTTCGTCTCCGGCGCGACAGAGTACACAATTTCGTTCCTTTCCTCTTCTAACCGCTCATAAACCTCAAACACCTTGGTGATCTCTGCTGCGCCATTTTGCTCTCGTTCTGCAGTTGCCGGCGCTGCTGCCAGTGTATGACGCTGTACCACAAAGCGTGGCCGATCCTCTGCCGTGGGGTTGATAGCACCATGCACGATCACGGTGCCGTCGCAGCAGAAAATCTCCACTGTTTGGTCGTGGCAGTCGTGAAAAGTGCACTGAAAAGAGGCTGTCACTGTTGCCAGCGCTTCCGCCGCTGCGGCCGCCGCAATGTCGCGCGATTTACGTGTCGGTATGGTGAACTCTAGATTCCCTTCGAACCCTGTGATGGCGGCAGGCGCCGATTTCCCTTTCGGTCTTCGCTGTGACGCCACTGTTGCTGCTGCCGCCGCTGGTGTGCCTGCTGGGCTCACACTAGTTGTCACATAACTTGTAGCGTCGTTGCCGGGCTCCTCCTCGTCCCGTAGCGCATCGCACTCCGTCACACGGCCCGCTACCCCCGTTGGGAGTGCAAAGTCGACGATATGCAAAATCCAGCGGATGCAGTACCACCCCAAGTCACCAAGCGCGCCATGCGGCTCCAGCAGTGGCTGAAGGCGGATGTCGTTTGCCATGAAGGTCGGCGACGCCGTGAAGGACATATGTGCATTGATGTGCACCGGTCCGCCGAGTTGGGCTACGGCGCAGCACACGTCCTGCAGTCGCTGACTGTGGGAGAGAGCGGTCCCGTCCATAAAGAGAAGGCGTTTTGAGGCCATGTCATGTAGACACTCGAGTAGCTCAGCGGCGGAGCGGGCGGCTGGCTTCTCGCTGACGACGTGCTTACCAAACTCGGCACACACTCGAATCCACGCCGGTCGCTTCGAGGTAGGCAGTGAAATGTACACGACATCCACGTTATCTGCGCGCACAACATCCATATACGAGCCGATCTTTGGCGCCACAAACAGCTGCTGCGCGCCGGCACCCGCCGCCTTCGCGTTCTTGTCGGCCTCGACATCCCTTTGCAGCCGCTCTGTGAGCTCCCTCCCTTTGCCAGCATCTCGGCATCCGATAAAGGTTACCCGGTGGCCCGAGCGGTGGATGGCCAACCATGCCTTGCGCGCGACGGTGGACGCGCCGAGGAAACCAACTCGCAGTGACTCCTTGCGCATCTGCTGGCTTCGCTGTCTTTTGCACACACCGTGTTTCTAAGTGTGGTGTGCTTCAATGATCTTGTCGCCGCAGCTGACAGTCATGCCTGGTAAGAGAGGCGATGCAAGTAGTGTGATGTGGCAGCTTCCAACAGTGCGTGCGATGGCGAGCGTGCGCGCTGTTTGGGGGAAGGGAGGTGGAGGTGAATGTGGGTTGTTTCCGTGAGAAAGAGTGCGGGTAGGCAATCCGGTGGGACAATAACAAAAGTGTGTGTGTCGGCGAGTCTGGGAGCGGGAAGCCGGAGCGAACACGAGCGAGGCCGCGACCCCACTGGCATAGTTATATGCAAAGCCCCCGCCCCTTTGGAGCATTTTTCGGTGTGTCAATGAGCCGTGCTAAACGTGCTGGTTGCTGCAGACGACCAACTTTTTGGGCGGCCACCACGCGCAGGTGTGCCATCGCACTACATTGCACCCGCCCTCTTTTTTGTTTCGCCTCGTTCCCTGGGATATGTGGCCCACACAAACACACCCACACACACACGTTTCTCTTTCGCTGTGCACTGTCCAGTCAGCAACAACGTGCACCTCCCCATATAAGCACTCCGGTGGCGCGGAGAAGACCACTGGAGAGGATCCAGGAAAGAGAGAGAGAAAGGCTCAAACACTAGCCCAGCGAGAGGCCCTTTTTTTTTTGTTCAATGCGCCCATTTCTCTGCCATACAACACCCAGTCAAACGCCTCTCCACCCGGCCTGTCACAGACACATCCGCGCGGCGCAAAGCAGTGGCAGACAAGCACTACAGCAATACGCTGACCCAGCCATCTGAGTGCAGCCCCTGCTTCTGCCCACCCACTCCACATGCGGATGAATATCGTTGTATTGGTTCCTACAGGAATGTAAATGACAGGAGGACATAAAGAGGGAAAACAAACAAAACAAAGCGATACGTACAGGGATGTCCAGAGAGATGAAACGGCAACACTTCACAGTTCAAAAGGATGGGGGTGCAAGCGCGGCAGGAGGGGAGAGGGCCACGAACGTTGAGGTCTATGTTGTTGTTGTTGTTGTTCTTTTCCACTTGTTATTTTATGCACTGCTCACCCCCGCGGATAATCGCCATGATACGGGGCACACCTCAAGTCACTGACCCGCCCACCTACTCGCGCACCGACTCAGAGATCTACACCGAGGCGGCAACATAAAAAACGAAATCAGCCAGAGCGAAGACACCTCAGATGGAACCCCAACAACGAAGAAGAGCAATAAATATGAGTGCCACCAGCTGGCAAGCGAAAGAAAACACTACGCTCGATACGAATAAATCAAAGGCGCAAAAGAGCAGCAGCGAGACGCCGGGCAAGTGATCAACACAGACGTCTACCACCTGCTCCGGCAGCCACACAGAGAACAGAAGGGCGCACGTCAAGGGGAGAAAAAGGCCACCACGACGAACACTCATTGACGCACAGACGCAGGGCGAGAGGCGAAGGGGAGACCCGCTGCCTTAGATACTGGCAAGCGCGTCTTAGCCTTCATAATTCATCATCAACGCACCTACTCGCACGCCCGTGCGCATTCCCCCCAGCTGTCCGATCCAGGCAGACAAACGAAGCGCGTGCCGGCACATTAGATGGTAAAGCGCGCCATGAACGGCGTGTAGCGCCCTTCGCTGAAGACGTACGCAACGACAAGCGCCATGATGAACGATCCGCGTGGGAACGACGGATGAAGGGCGATAGTGCAGCTCTGCCGGCTTCCGCCACCCGGCACCAGGAGGTACTGCGGCCATCGTTGTGTCGGAATCGTCTTGACACTGTTTGGGTCGGTAGAGAACATGTCCTCCTGCTTCAGTTCAACACCACCAATGAAGATTTGTTGGTCGGTGTTGTTGATGAAGGTCAGCTCAGTGCCACGTGTCGGGGTCTTGCCGTCAAGGAAGATGTCAATAGGGCAGCCGCGGGCCATAAGCGGAATGCCGTAGAACTCGGTGTACGGAATCTCTTCCAGGGATGGTGGACGACGCTCGAAATACGGCACTGATGATTCCTGCAGAGCCTGCTGCTGCTGCTGGCCATACTGTTGCCCATACAGCCCCTGTTGCGGTTGGGGTTGCTGCTGCTGCTGGCCATACTGTTGCCCATACGGCCCCTGTTGCGGTTGGGGCTGTTGCTGCTGCTGCTGGCCATACTGTTGCCCATACGGCCCCTGTTGCGGTTGGGGCTGTTGCTGCTGCTGCTGGCCATACTGTTGCCCATACAGCTCCTGTTGCGGTTGGGGCTGTTGCTGCTGCTGCTGGCCATACTGTTGCCCATACAGCTCCTGTTGCGGTTGGGGCTGTTGCTGCTGCTGCTGGCCATACTGTTGCCCATACAGCTCCTGTTGCGGTTGGGGCTGTTGCTGCTGCTGCTGGCCATACTGTTGCCCATACAGCTCCTGTTGCGGTTGGGGCTGTTGCTGCTGCTGCTGGCCATACTGTTGCCCATACAGCTCCTGTTGCGGTTGGGGCTGTTGCTGCTGCTGCTGGCCATACTGTTGCCCATACGGCCCCTGTTGCGGTTGGGGCTGTTGCTGCTGCGCCTGAGCTGCTAGCGTTGCCAAGCTGCTCTGAGAAACATTCAGTGAGTTCAGCTGTGGTGTTTGCCCAGGCGCTGCCAGGGAGGGCGGTGTAACACTGGTCGGTGACGGCGCCACTGGCGATACGGCTGCACTGGCTATGTCAGGATTTCGCTGGTTCACAGAGGTCACGGGCAGTGCCTCCTTTGCGTCCGGGGGGGGCGTATTTGGGATCGGCGCGGACGATGTCAGCAGCGCGCTCCCTATCGGTGCTGCCAGTGACTGTGATGGCGGTTGGTCACCCGCGGGGGCCGCTGGTTCGGGTTGCGGCTGTGCATTTCCTGGGATACCGGTTGCAGCAGGGATCGGCTGCGGTGACTGTTGCACAGGAGACATGTTAGGTGCAGCGCCGCCAGCTGGTTGTGCCCAAATCGGAGTGACTTGCGCTGCCTTTGGAGGCTCGTACGTCGTGCCTAAGAAGGTTTCGAGGGGTAAAGCAGCCGGGTTTTCGGCCGCGGAAGATGACTGCGCCTGCGGGGCCGGCGGCGGTGGCGGTGCGCCAAACAAGTCGTCGAGCAAGTTGCCCGTCGCAACACCACCAGCGGGCTGGCCGGCCGGTAGAGCCGCCTCCGATGACGATGCGTTGCCGACCTGGGGTGACGCGTTTCTTGATGTGTGCTTGTTGTGTTTCACAAACTCCAGCTCCTGTGGCACAGTGTGCATGAGCCCAGCCTCTACGCCAGCAGGGTAGGGTTCGTACTGCATGCGGTTCAGAGCGATTATTGTCTGCTTGAGTTGCTCCGTCATGCTCTCGGCGTCGTACAGCTTGGCAGCCAGCTTGTCCCAACAGTCGCCTTTCTCGGAAATGTCGTAATACTTCGCCTTCGGTGTCTCTCGCACGGCCTCCTGGCTCTTCAGCTCCGTCAATAGCGTCTGCAGGTAGTCGATCTGGTCCAACAGTTTCACCACGTCCTGCGTGACGTCGCGTTGACTCTGCAGTGCCTCGAGGCTGCCCATATCCAGATGCTTCGCTATGAGCTGCGCCTCAATGTCGGCGATACGGCCCTGCGTGACGTCCTGCCGCGGCTCCGATTCTTCCAGGTTCGGCGCGATGCCAGCCTCGTGCGCGGAATTGTCGTCAATGCTCTTCACCTTCTTCTTCCAGTAGTCAATTTCGTTCCGCAGCGCGGCGGACGCGGGAGACCCGGTGGTGACCTTGTCCTTTGCGGCGTACTGCGCATCGTACTCCAACTTCTTGATCTCGCGCGTTACCGTGCGGATCTGGTCTTCCAGATCGGCGCTGCTGGGGAAGAGGACGGAGGTCCGCACAGCAATTTCGTTTGCCAGGTCACTATCCATCTCGATCCCGTCAAAGTTGCCGGAGATGATTCCTTCACGTAGGAGGACACGCAGCGTGTGGTCTGGCAGGCGAGTGGGCCCGGTCGATAGAGCGCCGGCGTCGCCGCCACCGGTGTCGGCTGGGGGGACAGCTGCGTTGAGCTGAGAATTGGCGCCCTGCGCCCCCGTCGCGGCACCGGATATGGACTCGGTTGTCTGCGCTACACGCAGCTGCGGGACAGGTGTGCCGACAGGGTGCATGCAGAAGAGCACGTCAAGGCGTCCTGGATGACCGGAAACGCGGAACGAGATACCTTTCTTCTCACATATGGACTCACCCGCAAGTACGCTACATATGCCTGCCAGTGGGATCTCGAACCCTGTGAGCTTGGCGGTGTTCTTGCGGTTGGTGAAGTCGTAGATGCTGAAGTTTAGCGCCCGATGATCTTTTGGTGAGTTGAAGGAGAGCTCAAATGCCTTGGTGTCGTTGAGGCCATCGACGTCGGAGAAGATGACCTCGTTGCTGCTATTGCATACTGACGGGTTTGTGGCGATTTCAAGCCCTTTGCGCGACATGACCACCACGTACGCGGAGCCCTGACGGCAGAAGTACGCATTGAGCTTCAGGGGGCATACCTTGATGCTGTACAGAGGCATGATGGCAACGATGACGGCGGTGCCACACCGGCGGCAGCGAGCTCAGCGCAGAGGGAGAATGAAGCGGATGTGTGTATGAAATGAAGGAAGAAGGAGGAGAGAAGGCCGCTCAGCGACGCCACACCGTCTCAGTGTGGCTCGAAAAAGACAGGCGAAGTAAAAAAGGAAAACCAAAAGCGATACTTCTGCGTGTGTGTGTGTGTGTGTGTGTGTGTTGTTGCTGGCGGTGGTGGCGGGAGAAGGCGTTTTTTTTTTGTGGAGGGAGGAGGGAGGGGTGGGAGAGGGGGCACGAAGAACAAACAGGAAAGGCAAGGCTACGCACTATTACGCCAAACACACAGCCACCACGTCTGCTGCGTAACAGAGGAACCAGCCACACGTGCGGGAGGGGGAAAAACAGGCAAAAGAACTAGAGAAAGAGAGACCAGGATAACGTGAGGTCGCGACAGCGGTGGCCGCAACAGTGGCTGCGAAAGGAGAGGGGGAGAGAGGCAATATGCAAATGAGGACACGCTACCCTTTGAAGAAGCAAATCCGTGTAGAGAGACAGAGAGAGCAAAGGAGGTGATTGTACAGTAGGTGGTCAAAGAACACAGCGGGGGAAAGTAGAGAGGGGGGAGGGTCGAGGGAGGTAGTGGCGATACTGAAGGCTACGCTTGAAATAGGAGAGGGGCATACATGTGTGTGTGTGTGCGTCTGGTGTGTCGGGGTGCCGTGAGCTTACGTGATGAAGGAATCGGCGTGTTTTGCCGTCTCTCCATAACCGCAAATGTTTTGCGCAGTGAGAGAGAGGGTGTAGTATGTAAGGTCAGGGAGCAGCAGCAAACCACTGGCCCCCCCCTTGTCACCATCGAGGGAGAGGACGGAGACAGCGACTGGATCCTCACAGACCTCCTTGCTTCCCTCTTCTTGCCTGCATTTGGCGCTTGCGTATGGCTGTCAAAGATAGTAAAAAGCAACAAGACGTAAAGTGTGGGGGAAGAGAGAGGGCACCACCCCATCCTTCTTTCCTACCCGCACCTCCTCTACGTCTGCACATAGCGGTAATAAATCATACACACCCACACACACGGAGGGAGAGGTAGGCTGGCTCGAGAAGGGGAGAGGAAACGAATACCATGTGACATGGGAAGAGGGGAGAGGCCTCGCAAGCAAATGTACGGAGGGGGGGGGAGTGATGAGGGTGCAGAGCTGTGCTTGTGCAGATTGGCTACGGTGCGCACGCCTTCAGGCGGTCATGTCTCTTATTTTCTAGTGATGTGCTAGCTTTTGTTTTGTTCTCTTCTTCTCTGTAAGTCAAGATGGCGGGCCCACCGCTCACCAAGCACACATCTTGGTTGCCTCCTGTGTGAAGACTCATAGCTCGTTCCCGGTTACCTGCTTGCTTTTTACCCCTTCATGTTCACGCACATGTGCCTAGCAGAGATGACAGCGGATAGTTGGCAGGCGCGCATCACTGATAGACTGAGAGGTATTGGGTACACCTCGACTAATCCCCTTCCCTCTTTTCTTCTCTGCCGCTGTCCCCTTCAACTACCGCTGTCGAGCTCGTCCCACTTGACTGCGTGTGTGACAGTGAACAGTTGCGTTGCTTCGCCAGCCTGAGAGGGGAGAGCGAGAGAGAGAGATGAAGGCAAGGAGAGAGTGAGCTACGTCGAGCTCATTCGTAATCCTGCGTATTCTTCTCAATCAATCCGACTGCCACGATGTCTGTGATCGCGCCGCCTACACCGAAGACACACCGGCAAGGATAGAGCGCATCTTTTTCTGCAGGAGCGTCGATGCCCATGAATGTTCTATGTGTCTTTACAGACGCGGGGGCGGCGCCACTTGTCTGTCCAGCTTCCTGCCTCACTGGGTGGAGATGTGAAGAGGGTCGAAAAGGCCGGGGAGGATGGGAGAGAGAGAGAGGGGGGGAGAGGGGGAGGGGGAGGGAGGGTTACTCCGAAGACACGGACAATGTAACGAATGAGAGAGAGAGAGAAGGGGTCGCGGGATTACCGGGATCCCTTCTCAAGAAAAAGCGGCAACGAAACATAACACTGACAGATGCAGCAACGCCCTCCCTTCCACTGGGCATTTTTGTTCAATGCGCCCATTTCTCTGTCATACAACACCCAGTCAAACGCCTCTCCACCCGGCCTGTCACAGACACATCCGCGCGGCGCAAAGCAGTGGCAGACAAGCACTACAGCAATACGCTGACCCAGCCATCTGAGTGCAGCCCCTGCCTCTGCCCACCCACCCCTGCCTCACAGGGTACACCACAGCTGCCCCCATTTTGCTGGTCACCACCTGGCGTATCCCTCGAGGTGGCTCGGACTCCCCACACCAGTAGGCAGTGAGGGCCAGGTGGGGAAACTGGGAGGAGGAGAACAAAACCCCAGACACATAATCTGAATGGTACAAATTTGTTCATTATTACAAGTCGCTCTGACGCTACGCCATCTACGACCTCACCGCCGACGTTGGCAGCAATACATCGCACTAAGTTCCCCCACGTCCTAGGTACCTGACACTGATGCCAGGTGGGGGTGTCCCCCCACTTCACTGAGGTGCTTTTCCACTGGAGCAAGAAGACAACACGGATTATTCCCCCCGCTCTCGTCGCTCCGTTATGACGCGAGAGACGGGGGCAAAAACGATGAATGGAAAAAGAACAACACATACAACAGGCGAACCACAGGGACGGAGGGGGTTTTCTGCTTTCGCAGGGACTGGAGCGCTCGCTCGCTGGCATGGAAAGGGGAGGGGGGAGAAGGCAAGTAGAGCGAGTGAGCGAGCGAGAGTTAGTCGTCAGTACTGACTATGCAAGACACACCTTCATAACATGTCTGTCTGAGTGTCACTCGTCCTGTTGCGCGGCCTGTCGAGCAGCTTTCAAGGCCATTAATCGCCGCCGCGCTTCCGCCATGCGAAGCTGCAGAAGCGCTTCCGCATCGTCTGCCTCAGTTGTCGAGTCCACCGTGCCGACCGACCCCTGGTCTTGCTCCTGCAGCTCTACCTCCGGCAGTACCTGCGCATAAACGTCGGTGCTCGCTGGTGCAGCGTGCGCAAGTTCGCGCTTCAGCTCACATTCACTGGACGCGTTCTCGCTCTCGATGTCGCGGGAGCGCTTGCGTTCTTGTCGCAGCGTCTGCATCTTGTCCAACTGTTTCCACGGATCGGCCCGGTCAGCTTCCTCTTTCCGCGCCTCCACGATCCGTTCCCGCATGCCGACCACTGCTGGTTCCTTGTACCCCGAGAGCAGGCGCGCCGCGTATGTCGTGTCCGTGATCATTGGGGCCACAGCAAGACGAAACTGCAGCCGCACCTCCTGCCGTGGCCCGCTGCTGCGGCTGAGTACGGCGTCCTGCTCCACAAGCGGCACGTAGCTGCCCACGCAGAAGCGGTTCCCGTGCATCGCGCCCAACGCCTTGACCATTAGTGCATCTTGCAGAGCCTCGCATCGAATTACCCAGAGTACGTAATCGCCTGCTGGGTGCCGGAGCCTTACGGGCTGTGTTTGCTGTTGCAATGTCGGGGTTGCTTCGGTTAGCGCGCTCGCAGGTGTCTCTGTGCTTGGAGTCTCGATCTCCGCCGTGGTTGGCACCGGCGGCGGCGAGGCAGGTGCGCTAGTGATGTTGACGGCAGCCAAGAGTGCGGCTGCGCCGCCATTGCTTGAGGTGCCGGGAGTCGGCCGACGACCCAAACTGAAAAAGGAGGCGGCCTTATTCTGCAGACCCGCCGCCGAGGCAGACGACATAGCGCTGGCAGTAACGAGGGTGCCGACGGCACCACTCGCCGCTGCCTTCGTATTCACTCGCAGCGCCGCCAACTCAGCTTCGACCGCAGGCCCGTCCCAATAGGAGCTGAAGGTGATATCTTGCGCGGGAAATGGGGCTTCTGCGGTGCCAAGGTTAGCGTCGGAGGCGAAGAACTGGTACGCTGTGAAGCGCGTCCGCTCTTCTTCGCTGAGACAGCGCTTTTTCTCCTCGCACCAGGAGCCAATGGACACTAGGTTCAGCTCTTCCACGGGTGCCTGCACAGCCGCCTCGATCTCCTTGTAGTGGTGCCGGAAGACAGTGGGCAGCAGCGTCACACTGTTCGGAGGGATAAGGATCAGCAGCTGTACCATTACATCCGTTGGCTTGCCACGCTCTGCTGCGTCGATCATCGCCGTGTTAGTCTCGCCGGTCTGCAGCGCTGGCATCGGAAGCCCGTCCATGCCGTCGTCGTCGTCCTCCTCCTCGGCGGCGTTGTCGGGGTTGCCATCGATGCGCCTCGCAACGCGTCCAGCAGCGGCGTTCACTTCTAGTCGCCGTCGCGCGATCTCTCCAAGTGCATCGTAGGAGAGCACACCGCAGTACGTAGCTAGTTTTGACAAAGGGGGTGCCCTGCCGTATGGGTAGTAGCAACCCCAGTGCTCCACAATTCCGGCGCTGTACTGCAGCGCCCACTGCAGCATTGTCCAGTAGCAGTAGCACATGGACTCGTGTTGCTTCTCACGTCGCTGCTGCCGCTCGACAAAGGTGGGCTCATGCGCCTTCGCTTCTTTTTCGTCTGTGAAGCCCCACTCCAGCGCGCCACAGCCACCGTTGTGCACCTGCAGAGGACCTTCACTTCCACCCCTTTTCGCCTTGCCAGGCAGCTCCGCCAGGCGGCTAAGCAGGTAGCGGGCGGACGCAAACTGAATGTGGTTTGTTGCCGGGTTCACCAGGGTCCGCCCACGCGGCACAAAATCGGTCGCCAGTAGTGAGAGAAGTGCGTCTAATGTGCCCTCCTGAATGCTGCCGCCGATGGTGGGCAGGAAGTCGTTGCCGAAGAGCAGCAGCACAAAGACAACATCGTGCAACGCGTGCTCAAAGGTGAGGGTGGCTTCCTCGGCGTCCACCGGAGACACAGCAGCGTCCGCGACAGCTGTAGCAGTGTCGTCGCCGGGTGACATGTGAAGGATTTCGCGAAGTCGCTGGCGAAAGACGTGAATGCTAAAGAAGGTAGAGAGCCAGCTATCTTTCACATGCGATGGCTGCGCAGCGGCACCGGTGCAGTGACCCGGAGAGGAACGTGGTGGCCCACGGTGGGCATGGCCGCCCCGTCCGTCGACCCGACGCGGCCCGTGCAACGAAGGACCACCGCCGCGATGCGGATGAGAGGAGAAGCGCACGTGCCCGTGGTGGTTGCGGTGGTGGTGGTGATGCTGGGGTGGTGGCTGCGTCTTCATGGGCGGCCTACCTCCCAGAGAAGCCGGCGGCTCGTAGCGCAGGACATGGATACGTGGCTCGTGCAGGATTAGGCTTGTCACGGTAACGTCTGTGTCAGAGCTGCAGATGACATGCGACGTGTTGGGGCCGTAGCTCGAATCAGCGCGAATGCGGCGGATGAACTCGGCAATTTTGTTCTCGCCCTCGCCGGGGCGTAGGACATCGTCGACGATGATGTTGAGGAAGGGGAATGCGTACGGCAAACCAGCAGAGTCGCGGGCGGCGGAGTCCACTGACGCATCGGCGCTAGCTATGCGGACCCGCTCTTCGCGAAGTCGTTTCGCGTTGATCCTCTCTGTCCTGCTCACAGCGTAAAAGTGCAACGCCTCCGTGACTTTCGCCATGAAGCGCGTCCCGACGCTGATGCAGTTGCTATCCCACAGGTCATTGATGTTGCCCGCCGGCTCGTGATGGTGGAAAGACGACGACGGCCAGGCGGACGGCTGCCGGCGCGCCCCACGACGCCGCCGCGCACGCTGCTGCGACATTTTGCCCAGTGGCGACACCCCATCCACCGCGATGTACACCAGTGCCTTGGGCTGGACGAGGTTCGAGACCAGGTCGTCGAGGAGGTCAAACAGCTTGCGCAGCACTACATCCTCCACCTCATCGACGGAGCTGAAGCGGTGCGAACGGTGGGTTGCTGTGATAATGGTGGCAGCTTGGTACAAGAAGGAGTTGAGATCGATAAAAAGGTTGTCGGTGCTTTCGCGAATGTAGTTGGTGACTGCGCTGTCGGCCGGCATGAAGCAGTCAGCAAAGCGCTTCCGAAGCCATGTCAAGAGCAGCGGTACACCCATGATGATGCAGCGGCGCGTGCGTGTATGTATTAAGTGCGTGTGTGCGTTACCGCGTCTATGCCAGTGGTCTTATGTGAGTGGGGTTGATCTCGTACTTTGCTCACCACCCCTCTTCCCAGGCTTCTCTTCGAGTACCTGCACAGACAATCCACACGAGCGGGTGATCTCATCACACGCTTGGGCTGTTTCCCGTTGGCGTGTCGTATGTCACGCAGAGAACAACCCCCCAACCACGACGACACACGAAAAGGGGGAAAACAAAAACTGAGAGCGCGTGGGTATCGAGGCATAAAGGGGCATACATAGGCAGGCGTGTAGGCGCTTGTTTGTACGCATGAAAAGGAAACCCAACAGAAACAACAGCAGAGAGAGGCCCGATGGTGCGTATGTCGGGGGAGGAGAGGGGTGGTGGTGGCAGTGATGGTCATGGTGGCAGCGGCACAGTAGCTTCACGACACCGAAGCCCACTCAGGTGGCCCAAGGGCTCCGCCTACGGCTGTGTGGCGCTTCTCTCTTTTTTTTTTCGTCCATCTGCGGATCGCGACGGTGTGTGTGCATGTGTGTCGTGGCGAACATTCCCCCCCCGCCCCGCCCCGAGGGAGAGAGAGACAGCAGAACATGGTAAGACAGCGGTAGCGTATCCGAGCAAAGTACCGCAGGTTATTTGTAATACAAGATCGCTTGCGTAGAGGTGCCCAGCAGCATACCCATATGCATGCGCAGCACAGGCCTCAAGCGAAGATGTACTTTTTCCCCTTTACTCGCATTCCATGACTCCGCTAGAGTGAGAGGAGTAATGGTGGAAGTAAAGAGGTGAGCGGTGTGAGCGAGCTGCGGGGGAAGGAAAATGAGCCGTCTCCTCACCGCAATCCTCTGTGCTTCCCCCCTTACTCCAGTTAGCCCAGCAGCACGCGACTGTGGCTATTGTACATACCAACAGCAAAAAGAGCAATAACTCTTTCTCCACACGCGCACAGCATTTGAGCAGCCGACCATGAGGTGCCGTATAGTCCCCCCACCCCTACCCCCAATTCGCTCCTGCTCGTGTTGTTCAGTAATACAGTGCATGGCGCACATCGTCTACCGTCACAACGCCGTCTCCATCAATGTCCAACTCGTGAAGGGCAGCGGCAAGCTCTGCTGGATGCATCTCTACCAAGCGGCATAGATCGGGGTCGTCCTGAAGGAGTCCGCCATCTTCCATCACGCACGCCTCGGCAGCGTAGCGGAGGTCGTGTACGCCCCATACCCCATCCGCGTCCGTGTCGATTGTCGCAAAGAGCTCTGGAACGTTGACATCGAGGCCGCTGAGCGCAGCAGCGCCGAACGCTGATGTGGTGGCTGCTTTCGCCGAGGCCCGCTGAGCCAGCTCAGGATACACCAAAAGAAAGTACAAAAAGGCGGAAAAGCTCATGCCATCCGTGGTCACGGCGGAGGGAGGTGACACGATGATGAGCGGCGCAGTCGACGGCGATGAGCTCGCAGATGCAGCATCACCGCTGGCTGTATTACCTGCATTGTGGTCTAGGGCAAGGGCTGGTGAGGATGCAAAGGCATTCTTGGCGTCAGTCTTCCGTGCCATTGCGCCGCTTTTCTTGTGTCGTTGGCGTGAAGGCTGCGAACTTGCAGGCGCCGTTGTCGCCGCTGTAAAGGAACCCCTCTTGCCGATCGGTGACTGTTGACTATTGGCCAGAGCCTCCGACAACTCACCTTCTTCCTGGAAAGGGACGGCCGCGGCGCTGCCAAAGAAGCGGAGTAGCTCCACCACTTCCTGCTGCGAGAGTGAGGTGCCCATCTTCGCCATGAGCCGCTGCAGCCCCGAGACCGTAATGAAGGGTTCCGTGTTGCACTTCGCTGGCTGAGCACTTCCGCTTTCGGCGTACGCATCAAAAAGGCGCCCTGCTTCTTCCACAAGCGCTGTGGTGAGGTAGTAGCGTCGCGCCAGCTCCTCCACAGCCTCCGCGCTGCGCGGCATCGCTTCCAGTTACCGAGCGCCAATGTGAGTAGGTGGGTACTGCTTGTGCACACGTGCAGGCGGGTTTCTCTGCCTTTATGCTAATTAAAAGTGACACACTGAGCCCGAAAGGCGAGGGTGAGGTGAGGAACAGAAGGGGAAAGTGGCAGAGAAAGTGCAAGAGACTATTTCATCCACCGAACAACAAGAGGGTTGCAATGAGGCAGTCACAATGAATGTGCTGGTGCTCTTGCTGCTGGTTTCCCCTGTCGCTTAGCAGGCACAGGTGTTAGAGCATGTCCATGAAGCGGAACTAAGCATGAGAGAAACAGTGTCGCCTTCCTTCGCATCTCAGCGGGAGGCCTGGTGAAGGGTGACACCTCAGCATAGACCCAAAGTCCAGTACCCACTCTGTGGGAAAGCAAGTGCGATGCATCGCTGCCGATGTCGGCGATGAGGATCTGGATGGCGATATATAGGAGAGCACTGCTACAGTGAACACGCTTGCACTACCTGTGTGATAGGCAGCGTGTCAGTGTGGCTCGAACGTACCTCACCTGACCCTCACTGCCTACTGCTGTGAGGAGCCTGGACCACCCCAGGGGACACACGTGACAACCGGTACAGTGGAGCAGCTGTGATGAGACCAGCAAGGTGGGGGTATGGGCAGAGTTTGAGGCAGAGGGGGGGGGCGTGCTGAGATGAGTGGGGCAGCGTATTCGTGTAACGTGTGCCCGCCGCTGCTTCGTACCACGCAGATGGGGCTGAGACAGGCCAGGTGGGAGGAGTGAAGATTAATTCGTGTGGGATATCAGAGAATCAGCACGTTGACAACTCTTCTTGGCAGACCCGCCCACCCACCCGCCCACCCACACGCACACCCACACACATGCACCGAGGAGCAGAGGCCGAGTGGTGAGGGGCTGTCAAAAGCGGAGAAGGGCCGTCAAGGACAGCAAAGCAGGGGGGGGAGGGAGGAGGGAGGAACAGCTCAACACACGCGACAATTGTTGCGGAACGATGGCAAAAGGGAAGGCATACACGATCACAAAGGTGGAGGAAGGGAAAATGGAAAAGCAACAACGAAGATGGAGAGGGGCTGCGGTAGCGGGGAACAGTGAGCGAGCGAGGGAGGACGTGGCCAAGGATGACGTACTGTTTCCCCTTCTTGGATGGTTTGGGTTGCCCGTCGCGTTCACGTGTACGTGTGTGTATGTATGGTTACATGGACGGCAGGGGAGGAGAAGTCTGTGCGCAGGTGAGCGATATGGTGCGAAGAGGAAGACATAGGTACAAGGGGTATGCCTGCATGTGCCTTAGAAAATGGTCTGGCGTCTCTCTCTTTCTCTCTGTGGGTGGGGGACGGGGGAGGGGGGGGGGCAGCGACCAGAGGGAGAGAGGAGCAGGGGGCGCTTCGAGGTCACGCGAGCGGAAGCCAGCTCGCTGTCAGTCCTTTGCTTCTCTTGCATATTCATTCGACCTGCATTTTTTCTCTCTTCAGTCCAGCATGCATGTCTCTGCACGTGCGCTCCCCGATGTGTGACTACAGTGCCTCGTGAGGAGGGCACAGTCGCTGGTGCTCAGCGGTGAGGTCGTCGATAACATCAGGGTTCGCAAGCGTCGTGGTGTCGCCCAGCTCTGTGTACACCCCAGCAGCCACCTTGCGCAGGATTCTGCGCACAATCTTGCCAGATCGCGTCTTTGGCAGGCCGAGGTGAGCCACCTGCACCACGTCCGGCGTGGCCAGCGGACCGATCACCTTGCGCACCGTCGCCTTCACTTCGTTAACCAGCACCGGTGTTGCCTTTACCCCGCTGCGGAATGCGAGGTACACGTAGATGCCCTCACCCTTGATCTTGTGAGGGAATCCAACCACGGCGCTTTCCGCCACAGCTGGGTGGGCGTTGACGGCCTCTTCTACCTCGCTGGTGCCGATGCGGTGCCCGCTCACGTTCAGCACGTCATCGACGCGGCCAGTGATCCAGTAGTAGCCGTCTGCGTCGCGGCGAGCACCGTCGCCTGTCAGATAGTACCCGTCTACAGAAAAGTAGGTTTGCTCAAAGCGGGCGTGGTCACCAAAGATGGTGCGAGCCATACCGGGCCATGGCGCGCGAATGGCAAGCAGGCCCTCCGCTGGGCCGTTCTTCTCATGCAGCTTCATGGGGTCGAGGATGACCGGCTCGATACCGAAGAACGGCAGTGTTGCACTACCGGGCTTCATCGGGGTGCATCCTGGCATCGGTGTAATCATGTGACCGCCCGTCTCCGTCTGCCACCACGTGTCCGACACATCGCAGTGACCCTCGCCGCCGACCTCGCGCAGCCACTTCCACGCCTCCACGTTGATCGGCTCACCGACGGAGCCAAGCACACGCAGGGTGCTGCGGTCGCACGCCTTGGGGTAGTCGTCGCCGGCCTGTATGAGGGAGCGAATCGCGGTCGGCGCGGTGTAGAAGATGGACACCTTGTACTTCTCGATAAGCTGCCACCAGCGCGAGTAGTCGGGGTAGCTGGGCACGCCCTCGAACAGCACTGACGTGGCGCAGTGGATCATCGGGCCATACACGACGTAGCTGTGGCCTGTGATCCAGCCCACGTCTGCCGTGCAGAAGTACACATCGTCCATGTGGTAGTCGAAGCTGTACTTGAAGGTGGTGGCGGCGTACACCATGTAGCCTGCCGTCGTGTGCTCGATGGCCTTGGGCTTCCCGGTGCTGCCAGAGGTGTAGAGCAGGAACAGCACATCCTCCGCCTCCATCCACTCCACCGGGCACTCCAGGTGCTGCTCCGGCGTCAGCCGCGCTACGGCGTCGCTGCACCAGGTATCGCGGCCTTCCTTCATCTTGCAGCCCTCACGGTTTCCATTTTCAGCGACGAGGCACGGGATTGGCATACCTTTCTCTTCCAACGTCTTCAGCGCTTCGTCTGCCACGTCCTTGAGAGGAATCAACTTTGTGCCGCGAGAGGACGCGTCAGCTGTGATAAGCAGCTTTGCCCTAGAATCCTTCAGACGTGAGCTGAGCGCCTGTGCGGAGAAGCCTCCGAAGACCACAGTTATGACAGCGCCGATGCGGGCGCAGGCAAGCATGGCCACCGCAGCGCACGGGATCATGGGCAGGTACAGGCCAACACGGTCGCCCTTTTCAATACCGTACTGGTACCTCAGCACGTTTGCCAGCTCTACCACTCTGGTGTACATGTCGCCATACGTAATCGTCTCCTTCACGCTTGGGTCGTTGCCTTCAAAGTAAAAGCACACGCGCTCCCTGTGCGCTGGCAGGTGGCGGTCCAACGCGTTGTGGCAGACATTGGTCACGGCGCCCTCGAACCACTTCACAAAGATGGGTCCCTTGGATTTGTCGAAGTTGTACGACTTGACGTGGTGGTCATCCGCCCAGGTCTGCTTCCAATAGAAGTCGCGCCGCGCAATTTCCGCCCAGAAGGCGTCGTTCTGCGTAACGGAGTACTCGTAGATGCGCATGCGAGAATCAAGTTCGGAGCCGATGCACGATTTTTTGCGGTTCGCCTCCGTTGGGTTCACAATGTTCGAGTCTAGCACACTCTTGAAGTTGCTCACGTGTTGTGCGGCGGAGATCTGGCTGGATGAGTTGCACGCCTGATCCAGCGAGGCCGACGGCACCGCGTGCGCGGAGTCCGTATTGTGGCTCATGGCTCAAGCAGAAGTACCGAGGCAACTACGACTACAGTTGGTTGAAGTGAGAGTGGAGGTTGATAAAGGAAGCGAGGGTGTACGGAGGGGCCAATAGGCACATAAAACCACGTGGGCACGCACAAACGCTGTATATACGAGCACTGGGCGTCTGGGTACGACTGTGTGTCGGTGTACGTGCGTGCGCCTCCGCGGGTGGGTGGGTGGGTGGGTGGGGTGGAGGAATGCAACGAAGAGACCGAAGAAGATTTCCTTCAAGCGAGGGAGAGACTGACTGCCCTCCGCCACGTGGCGCACGATGAGTCTTGCCACCTCTTTGTTTTCGCCGTGTAGCGTTTTCTGGTATGATGGCTCTTGTGCTCGTGGTACCGTCGTTTGCACCGACTATGTCCGCATACCTCACGACGCAGCGGAGTCGAAGAGGGGATGGTGAGGGAGAGGTCGCTTGCGAGGGCTCCAGCGAGTCGAGCGTAGCGCAGAAGAGAGAGAGAGAGAGAGAAGCAACAAGCAATCAAGCACGTTTGAGTGTGTATTTGGTGGGTGATCGTTTTCGTGTAAAGTCTTGAACGCGACAGGAAAGCAAAAGCAGAGCGAATTGTCATACGAAAAAAGGAGAACAACAACAAAAAAGGCGCCCACACGCAGTGAGGGAGACGTGGGGAGACTACAAAGCCCGGAAGAAAGGGTGGGACGTGGGAGAAAAGCACACAGAGGGAGGAGTGGGGAGAGGCAAAGGAGCGGAGGAAATGAGTTTGCACTGTTTGGGCGCTCCAGGAGGCAAATGCATTTGGGAAAGATGACGATGACAAATGAGAAGGCGAGAGAGAGAGAGAGAGGAGAGGGACGAGGAGAAAGGGACCAAGTTCATGCGTGCACGTGCTGGTGAACCCTCTTCTAGTGGGTGGAGAGGTGGATGCAACTCAAGCAGTCCAAGTGCTGAATGTGGCGCTTACACAAGAAGTGCTCACACAGCACGACCTGTGTTCAAGGCGTGTTAAGCCGTCCTGCTTACCAGTGTACGGGTGTAGGACATGCGACGGGTGATTACGTGCCGAAACTGCTCTTCGAGTGCATCT
Source organism: Leishmania braziliensis MHOM/BR/75/M2904 (assembly GCF_000002845.2). NCBI lineage: Eukaryota > Euglenozoa > Kinetoplastea > Trypanosomatida > Trypanosomatidae > Leishmania > Leishmania braziliensis. Next base: position 187,363 of record NC_009315.2, on the reverse strand, counting down.
TCTTCATGTTTCCCCGCTCACCTATGTGCCACCGTGTCCTTAACATTCGTTCAGATGAGGCAGGTAATGAGGCGCAATGGGTCTTCAGCAGAACAACATAATACACACCCACGCATACCTCTGGCTTCCTCCTCTAACAGTCCTTCTTCCAACCTCTTTCGCTCGCTCTTTCCCTCCCTGCTGGAAAAGCTCAGCTCCACCGCTGACTCCTTCCTGCTCGGCAAAACCCTGGCCAGTCGTCCAGGCCGAGATGACTCCCACCGCCACTGTCTCTATTAGCTTTGCTCATGACCGCTCTCGAGGCGCGGCTTCGAGTGGTGAATGATGCCGGACGCGGTGCCGCAAGCTTGCCAAGCGCCACCAAGAAAGCTTCATCGCTGTGCATGCGACTCGCCGGCGGCTTACACGTGTGCACAGTGAGGAAGAGACGGGACAGGAGGCACCACAGCTCCTCGTAGGCAGCGCGGCTCCCGAGCACTTTGCATACAAAGTGTCCGCCAGTGCGCAGTAGCGGTGCGCAAACGTTGATGGCTTGCAGATTCAACTGCGCAATGCGCTGCCGATCTTGAGAGCCGCCCATTCGGTTAGGGCACATGTCCGACGTGACGATATCCACTCCGGTAAAGCGAGAGGCGGACGACGCTGCCGCCGCTGTCACTGTATCGGTTCTGCCGAGAGTAGCACTGTGATGTGCAAGGCGCTTCACAAGTTTCTCTTCCGTGGCGGCCTCTGTAAAGTCACCCTGCACAATAACAGCGTTCGGGATCTTCGCCTTGATGGGCAGAAGATCGACACCAAGGAGGAAGCAGCGGTCGCCGGCCCTCTCGCGTATCACCTGGCACCACCCACCCGGGCTGCAGCCGAGGTCCACCACGATGCGTGTATGCTGGCGATCAAAGAGGTGAAAGCGGTCGTCCATGTGGATCAGCTTGTAGGCGCTGCGTGCGACGTAGCCGTCCTGGCGCGCCTTGGTCACAAAAGGGTCTTGCGACTGCCGCTGCATCCACTGTCGGCTGGTGCCCTGCCAGCAGGCCAGTGTGGCGCGCATTTCCTAAGCACTGAACTGCGCTTTGCTGCGGCACATACGACGAGAAGAAAGACGAAAAGGCGGAAATCGGTGGAAGGAGGTAGAGGAGGGGGAAGAAGGCGCCAACAGTGGTTTGGCACCCCCCAACTAACGCACGCACCCACAGATGCATTCACCATCCGTGTGTGTGGCCGCCCTTCCGCAGGCGTGAGGTCCCCCACTTTTTCTTTTTTTTTTTGTTTGTGTTCGTTACGTGACTGTCACTACGACGACGCATGCGGGGACTCCTCCACCGATACACACGCACGTTGGGCTATTATACACGTCCTTCTCACTCGCGTCTTTCCCTTTCATGGATGTTAGCCTCTTGGTTGGGCGTGGCTCCTCTTTGCATACTGCGCTCCAGCCGTGATGATGCCGGGCACCTCAGCGCGGGGTATCAGGGTCCAGTACCGACTCCTTGTGGGGATGCCAAGAGTCTACAGCTCGTCCTCGGGCACGGCGGCGGACAAGTGGTGTCGGCGGAAGGCTCTGGGCTGCCGCGGTGCCAAAGAGACTTGCAGCCATGATGACGCTTGTGCCAGTCCACTTCGAAATCGTGTCGTCAATGCAGCACACACGCCCTTTCACTTACTGGCTTTGCTTTTACTGTGCCGCGGTGATGTTCAGCGTAATTGTAGATCTACCCTGAGTTGTATTGCAGTGGCATCGCCGTGGGGTTACGTATGCGTTCGTGTGCTGATTCTGCTCATGGTTGAGTAAGCACGCTGAAGAAGAAAGTGCCGTATTCGAGCTTGCACTCCAGGAAGGGACTGGGCGAGGGCGAGGGAGGGGAGGGGAGGGGCAAGCCAATCAAACCCTTGGATTCACGACCGTACTTTTGGTCATCACCATCGCTCCCCGCGGCCCACGCACCCGCTATGGACTGCGACAGTGTGTACACTCCCTAACACATACGAGTGCTCTTACACCCCCCTCCACTGTACCCCATAGACGACTACTGGAGAATGTCCTGCATACCCCATATGAGCTTAAGCTCATGAGGGGCAGCACCGTACTTCATGGTGAGCTCCTCTCCCTTCGCGACAGGGCAGAGGGTTCGCAGGCAAATAGCGGGTCCTGCCACCGACGCTGCGTGGTTATCTGGCACCATGACAGCGACGTTTTCGTTGTCACTATGGTTGCACATGTCAATGACAGGGCACAGGAAAGAGATGGGGTCTCGCACAAGCGAGGGGTTCACACCGCTGCTGCCGGCACCAGCGCCCCCTGCAGAGGATGGGGGTGGGAGTGCGGCAGGGGCGGCCGTGGCCTCGATATTGTCCCAAGCGCGGGCCAATGGCGTCGACTGGAGGGCGTACTGCAGGCACGCGCGGTGGTCCATGGGGACCATGCGACTGTAGATCATGCACAGGGCGTAGATGATCACAGGGCGCACCTCGGCCTGAGTCAGCTGAAAATGTGAGGCGAGCGAGGCCTGGGCGCTGCGGCAGATCTCCGGTGCATCCAGCCACCCTGCGAGGTGCGCGGCTAATTGCTCAAAATTTCCCTCATTTCGCGGCATGAAGTTGATGTAGTCGATGGCGTCGCCGCCTGGCATTGCCGAGAGCTGTGGCGGGTTGCAGTTCCGCTGCAGCACTAGGTACGTCATGTAGAGCGCGAGGAGAAGCTGATTGTGTCGGATGAGTGAGCGGTCGACGATGCGGCTGTTGTATGCACACGCCAAGTCGCCCAGTACCGATTGCACCTCCGGTGCCAGCAAACTCCAGAAAGGCTCGCAACGGAAGGCGGCGCCGGGATGCAGGCATGCCGTGACGGGCATTATGACCACATTTTCATCCTTGGAGATGTCCCTGTTCGCTATGAGGCCGCGCAGGAGGTAGTTGTCAGGGCGGGTGTGTGTGTTGTGCGGAGGGGAACGATGCACGAAGCCTATACGGCACCGTCCTCGAGTCGTTACGTTATGGCGTTTGCAGTAGCTGATGAACGACTTGGCCAGCACCTCTGGTGAGTCGAGCACTCGCAGCATGTGCCGACTCTCGTAGGAGGGCATTGAGTCGCGTGGTGTGTGTGTGGTCCGTCAGACTCTCACTTGCTCGTTTCTTCGGCACAGTGAATCAAGTCTGCCTCTGTGTGTACGTCAGTGTTCCTGTGGCAGAGCCTCGCTAGGTCTTGTGATCTCGAGAAGAGCGGGCAACAACAAAGCATCGCCACTACATGCACCCCGTTTCCCCCCACACACACTCACTCAGTCACACATCAAAGTTTGAAGATGGACTCCTCTCTTTTGCAGCTTTTTCGTCTCCAGTGCACTCTCACAAGGAGTCCCTCTACAGCGTGCTGCTTTGTTTGCTTGTTTGCTCGACAACGTTTGCCTTCCTGCGCATCGAGAGAAAGGAGTACGGGGGGAGGGAGTCAGAGGGATGGGGGAGAGGGAGAAGGCTTGAGTGCGAGCGAGCCCGGGGCAGAATAGCGGAGAGTCATCTTCAGGGATCGATCTGAACAACAACAGCAGCAAAGAAAAAAATGCAAAACGGACCGGGGAGGGGGGGGTTGTGACGGCCGCACTCGGGCATATGCGCAGCCGTACGTTGGTATGCCCGCCCCAAAAGGCGGTCTCGGGGAGCGCGTCTGGCTCACCTCGAAGGCGTCTTTATCGTTGCTTTCGTTTGCGGCTGTTGTGCACGTTATACGTATACATATACATTCATTTATTTACTTATGTCGCTGAGACGAAGAGAGGGAAACCACGCGAAACCCCATGCGCCAAGGAGGAAGACAGAGGGAGCGGCCACGCACTCACACAGACACGCATGATCACAGAGCACGGGCTCTTGTCCACTAAGCGAGCCCCGCTACACAACATCCCCGTTGAACGAACACATATACATATGCATGTGGAGAGGGGAGGAAAGGGCCGAGGAGGGAGAGCGCTGGCCAGCGATGCCATAAAACAACACGCGAGAGGCGTATGAGGCAATATGCTGCCTCACTTTTAAGGAAGAACAGCGCAGCTGACTGCGTCAGAGGAAGATGCCTTCAAAGGGGAGGGTGGGGCACGAGTGGACAACGAAGAAGGCTCGCGCTTGAGAGAACGAGAGAGAGGCAGGCGGCTGAGAGAAGATAGGAGGGGTAGGGGGTAGGGGCGAAGGCAGATGAAGCGCGGGGATCAGACAGACTTCGTCAAGAAGATGTCATCGACGCCTCACCTGTACAGTCCTGAGAGTACCAACGGGAAAAGGCGAGCGGAGCGCAACAAATGCCTGCCCACGCAAACAACCAAACAGAAAAAGAACGCCCATGCGCAGAAGAGAGAGAGGACTGGAGCAAGAGGACATGCGTGTGCGGCACACACACACACACACACACACACACACACACACACACACACGTGGCTGCCTCTCTGCAGTGAGGGCAAGGCACGGCGAAGGTGAATGACACATATACCATCTGGCTAGCTGCTCTGTATAGGCGGCCTTTGCGCTTATATTCCCACCAGGTAGTCGACAGATTCTTCACCTCGATCGTGTCCACTCCTGGCTCTTCCCTCTTCCCTCTTTGTCTCCCTTCAAATATGTGCAGGCGGTTGCGCGCTCTCGCATTCTTTTTTGTGGCTCGGGCCTCCGCAACATGACACACGCCATTCATGGCCGTAGCGAACACTGGAAGGCGCACACAAACGCACCTGCAAAGGCGGAATGAATTTACGTCATATCGACGTGGAAAAGAGACGATAAGAAAGGCCACAAAGAGAGCCAAGAAAAGGTGCAAAGACGAGCACCACTCATATAGGGGTGGGTAAGGGAGAGAGGCGTAGCGGCGAGGAGAGTAGGAGTAGCAGCGGTAGCGGCACCGGCGGTACTGTGACTCCGCCTGCCACTGTGCGCGCCTTTTTCTTCCTTTCTCATGTGCTTACACGCTTCGACCTTCGCAGACCTGTTAGCTTCTACTCCCTGTTGTCGTCGTCCTGCGCTAGCGAGTGCTTGTGTGTTTCTGCTTCTCATGTCCCATCCGTCTCTGGTTTCAATCCGGAGTGGGGGTGCATGGCGCGTCCGCCCTTCACGACGAGTTTCTACGCCACCGACGACTTACCCTTTTTTGTCTTTTGCAGCGCTGCCACCTTTGCGAAGAGCTGCGACAGGCACTCGGGGCTCAAGCTGAGCAGCTGCCTATCCATCTGCTCTCGTTGCTCCGCCGGAATCTTCTCACGTTGCGCTCCCTCATCGTAGTTCTGCTGTAGGCGAGCGATGCGGTGGGGATTCGTGGTGAAGGTAGCGGCGTTCATCTTTTGGCGTGGAGAGAAAAAAAAACGACGAGTAGTGGCGCTGCGATGAGAGAGAGAGAAAGGCGTCAGGGTGAGCGACGTACTGGGGCGTCGAAAATAGAAAGGCATTGTATGTGTGTATGTGTGTATGCGTGTGTGTGTGTGTGTGTCCCCAATGTAGTGGAACGACGGTATTGCACATCGACGGAGAACGGAAAGCGTTGGGAAGAGGTAAAGGGAGATAGTAAAGGAATTAGAGAGCAGTGGGTAATGTAGCGAGAGGACGGCCTTGGGAGTAAAGCGGTGAGGGTGGAGATGCATGCAAGCACCATCTGACCATCCGGCAAAGCCTCACATTCCCTGCATGCGCGATCTGCATGTGTGGAAGCCTCAGTCGAGCGGCATATGGGGCACCTCTCAGTAGTAGTCTTGCACTTGCATCTGCGATTATTGGGCTCGCTGCAATCACTTTTACGCGTGTGTGTTTGTTTGTATGGACGTGTGTGAACGTCCCAGCAGTCATCGATGGGTGTGCAGCACTATGAAAGTGGGAGGAGGGAAAGAGGGTGAAGCAGATGAAAGAAAAGACCAACAACAGGTGAGCGGCTAGTTGCGGATGCCTCCCTTTGTCCTCTTCCTCTGTCCCATTCGCGTGTGTGTGTGTGTGTGTGTGTATCTTCTTCCCACTCCTACACAGATGCATCGCGCCTGGTATCGCCTAGGCTTGTCCCACGCTTTACTCGCACTGGTTAAGGGGAAGGGAGGGGATAGAGAGGGCAGCGGTGGGCGGCATCGGCGATCGTGTTTTTGCATGAGAGGCGTGATGAACGGTGCAACAATACACATTGAGTGTCTCCCTCCCCTCCCTCGAGCAACAAAGAGCGAAAGACACGCCCGCACGCACATCTCCATAGACGGCGTGACACCATCAACCGCAGAAAGTCGAAGGAACGAAGGGAGGAAGGAGGGAGCGCGAGAGGAAGGGTGGGCAGCAGACACCGCAGCTCCCTTTCGTCCCTTTCCCACAAGCACAGAGGCGAGCAGACGAGTATCCCACTCAATACACCATTGACTCATACAACAAAGTGAGCGAGCCGCCCAAACGCAAAGCAGCACAACAGCAGCGACGACAGAGGCAAAAGGAAGAAAACAATACACACACACACACACATATATATATATATATACATATCAGGACCCGTACCTGCACACACCCATCCACACCCAAGCAAGCGCGCGCCTAGGGGGCGCGGTAATATGCTGCTGCACCACCGACGTATCGCTTCCTGTCGCTTGGCGCCCTTTCTTCACACCGCCAACCTTTTCCGGTCCCACTCGCCGATTGCTGACGCTAAACGCTGGCGAGCTACCTGTGACCCGTGCATACAAGACAGAGAACGAACACCCCAGCGACCACAGCGAAGTGGGTAAAGAGGCATGGGCTGAATAAGGAGCCACTATGGAGAGGGTCAAGCGCCATCGACGCGGAAGGCATCTTTTCCATTTTTCACCTACCCCCTCCCTCTTCACCATTGGGGAACGGGTAGAACCGTGCCCAACCATCACACTTTGGGTGAGAGGAGGTGGAGTGAGCGGGTAGGCAATGAAAAAAGAAATCACAGCGAGTGGCGGCGTGAGAAGACCGAAACGCTTTTTGGGTTGCAATGATTTCGCCCTTCTGCTGAGGATTCAGTTTTTCTTCTCTCCTTTGAAAGATGCGACGTGGAGGGAGGGAGGGAAGGACGAAGAAGAGAGTCGGAGGAGGGGGGCTGTGGTATGCGTGTGGGCGCTGCAATGGTAGAGAGGGAGGAGTGACGTGTACCTCCAAACACACTCCCTGAGCGTTCGGCTCCATGTTTGTGACGTGCACACCGTCCCCCCTTCTCTCTCTCATACGATACGTGCCGTGCACCGGGGACCTCCCTCTCTCGCCCACGCTCGTTCACTCCTTCCCTCTCTCCTTCACCCCACAAGGGGGCACACCGCCACTCGCCGCTTCCGAGAGTTCCGTCCAGCTTTACAGGAAGGGGAGGCGAAACCTGAGGCCACAGTCCTTGGACGGCAGCGAGGTGCTTCTCATGCACATCTCGTTGTATTCCTTCACCTTCTGGTTCTTCACACTCCTGCTGTAGTCCTCCATAGCGTTCTGGAAGAGAAACATCAGCTTATCGCGGGACACACATAGACACTGCAGATCGCGCTGCTCGCGTTCGGCCGTCGGCATACGCTCGCGCAGCAGCCCCTCGTCGTAGTTCTCCTGAAGCCGTTTCACACGGACTTCATTCGTTGTGAAGGCGGGCTTGTTCATGGGCATGATAATGTAGGTAGGAGATAGGGGGTGATGATGTGCCACTGCTTGTACTGCTAAGAGCGTAAGCAGGAGTATCTGCGGGGCTGAAAGGTGGGGTGAAGCGAGAAGAAGAGGAAGGGATGAATTGATTTGTAGATATTTTGGGGAGCCGCGTGATGATGCTGCTGCATACTTTTTTGAGAGTTTGTACGTGTGTAGGTGTCAGTTGAGGAGACTGGCATGTGTGTGTGTGTGCGTGTAAAGAGAGGAGAGGCTGATGAGAACCGGTGAGACCGCATAGGCCCGTGCAATAGCACAGAGCGGATTGTCCGCAAGGTGCATACGTAAGGGATGCACCATCCACCCCCATCTACCGACCTGCACGCAGGTGAGAGAGCGAGAGGCGGCACACACCCTCTTAGGCAGGCGAGCGCGCTTTCGTCCCCGGGGAGGACGGACCAGAGCAAGCAACAAGAATGGGTGTGACTTCGTGCTGAGGTGCACGCTTCGTGGATATGCAGCTTGTCGTTCGCCTGTACTACCAAAAGTACATCCCTCAACGCAGGGGCGCACACGCACGCACGCACGCACGCAAACACACACACACACAAGGCGCGTTCTCCGGCTCACAGAGGACAAGAAAAAAAGAGGGAAATGGCGCTCGTTGATGTGCAGCTCTAAACGCCCATGCATGTATAGGGAGACATACAGATACATGTGTACGTGCATGTGTGTGTGTGTGTGTGGATGCCCAAGGAATGCGAGAGCGTGTGCCACCTCTCTTCGAGTCCATCGTGCGCTATTCAACGTAGTAGTCGTCGCCATCACTCTCCGGCTCCAGTGGCAACAACGACGGCGCAACACCGGCGCCGCGGCGGGCTGACATGGAGAACACAAAGGCACAGATTACTACTAGGGTTAAGATTACCTCTGCCCATGCTTCACGAACCTGTGTGGCGGAGAAACCACCTGCGAAGCCGTCAGCCCAGTAGGCCAGGAAGGCTGTGTAGGCAGCCGACAGAGGTGGCAGCGCCGGCACGAGGGCTGCCAGATAGACGCGCAGCAGTTGCCCGCACACTATTGCCGGTGTGTACACCTGACTCGACAGCTGAAAGTAGAAGATACCCACGAGACTCGTGTCGATTAAATCATTCGGGAGAGCGGTGAGAAGCACAGAGAGGATGAAGCCGGCTGCTGTGGCGAAGAAGCGGTTGGCGCGGTTTTTGCGCTGGTTACGATAGGGCTCACGGTAGACTAGCTTCAGCAGCGCGAGCTCGGCGACGATGGCACCCGCGGCGTAGACGAACTTCGCCGTCGTGTGCTGCAGTATCTCATCGCCCTTTGAGCCGCTGACTGCCGCTGGCGGCGTGCGCAGAGAACGACCAACCATAACGAGCGACGCCGCACCATGGGCGAAAATCGGCGTCAGTTCGAGGACTGGAGGCGGCACGCAGGGAAGCACTTTGGCTGCGATAGGGGCCAGCGCATCTTGAGCGGTGTGGCGTGCTCGGGCTGCAAAGGCGGAAACTGGCCGAGCGGTAGCAGAGATGCGGGTCCTACTGCTTGCGTCGCTGGAGGCAGTGACGAGGCCAGGGAGAGAGCACGACAGCACCGCTAGTGCTGCCACGATAAAACGCATCAATTGTCCCTTCATCTCTCCTTTTTTTTTGTTAGGGTGGGAGGGAGGAGTTATGTGGGTGACTTATACGAATGTGCACGCGCGGTTGTCCGTGTTCGCCTGTGTCCGTTAGCTAAAAAGTGCTGCATGTACGAGTGCATAAATGTAGAGGCGCAGTGAGGTGCTTGTATGTGCGTGTAGAAAGGGGGGGGGGAGAGGGGGGAAAAGGGCACGTAGAATCACCACAGGGCAAGAGAGGAGCATCACACAGAAGAGGATACGAGTACTGTGGGGCGCACACGCGAGAGGCATGTTCCTTGTTTCTTAGCTTTATCCACTCATTCATTAGCCGGAGTAGTTGCTGTTAAACTTTCCAACACTGTCCATCCCTGCATTGCATTCCCTGAGCACTCCTGCAGGAAGGACCGATACACCGAAGGCGGGGAGGGAGCGCAGTCGGCCCACAACACGCGTGCACCCATGCGACTCTATCAAGACGGTCCACTCCTCCTCCCTGTGCTGTGCCTCCCCTCTTCAGAGCCTTTCTTATCTGCTCTGTGTATTCACGCTGCCTGAGGGACGTGTTGGCCCCCTTTTTCTTCGCCGCTGTTGATTGTGTATTCTTTGCACGTTATTGAGTAACACCCGCTGCTCTCCTCCCAATGAATGACGAGGGTTTTGGAGAGTGGGGAGGGGGGAGGGAGGGGGGAGAGAAACTCCCCACACGTACACACCTAACGTCAGTCGAAACAGCCCTGAAGAGAGAAAAAAAAACAAAGACACTTACGAGGTGCACCCGCACGGCTACGGAGAGCAGCTGACGAGGCGTCAACAGAACAACAGCAAGAATACAAAGACACACGCGACGGTGAGAGGAGGAGGAGGAGGAGAGAAGGGTCACGGGATGTAGAATGCGTACCCCATCCACCGCACTGACCATACCCGGGCGTCGATTCCCCACCCTCTTTCTCTTCTATCCTCTGCGACGCCCTTCATACATTACGTCTTCAGTGACTCCAAGGAGTCGATCGGGTTCGCTGGCAAGTGCGAGTAGTAGACAACCGTCGTGTACTTGTTACAGTAGCGCGTTGTTACACCCATGACGGCGTGGTCCTCGCGGCGCTGGAAGTACACGTGGTTGATCGTGACGCTAAGTGGCAGGGGCAGGTGCTCTGGTGGCACACGGGAGTTGTGCTCTCCACCAGTGTCCATGACCGCCATGCGACCGTCGCGGGAGCAGCGGACCAGCGTAGGTGGGGTATTGAGAGGTGTGTACCGCAGGTGCAGTGGGACGATCGGTGGGTACTTGCGGGACTCCTCGAACATGATCGGCTCCTGGCCCCAGCCCTCCCCATTGTCCATGATGTCGTCGTCTTCTTTTGTTGTCAGCAACACGTCGTTCAGAAAGATGGTGTTGGCCGGCTTGCCGTCACGGGCCGCAACCGGCTTAGGCAGCGGTTGCGTCACCGCTAAACCGACGGGCAGCGACGGAGCCTGCGGGGGGACAGGCATGTTTGGCGAGGCCGTCCCTGGCGCCAGCGGCTGCGTGCTATCCACCACCTCCATTCCATTGACAAGGAAGCGGTAGTTGTGGTTGCCAGGCGGGAGCTCCAGTAACGCATAGAAGGAGTCTGTGCTCGGCGTCATGGGCAGCGGCTTCCAACTCATTGCCTCCACGGCGACGTACACCGACTTCCTCGCCTCGATCAGAGCACGGACATCCTGGTCCTGGTAGCGCAGAACAATGGGGAAGGTGATAGCGGGGACGTTGCCGGTCATACCTCCTGCGGTGCTGTCGGGATCCATCGGCGGACGCGGTAGCGAGCTGCGGCTCATGCTGTGCACGCTGCTCGGGTCGGAGTGGCGTGTGGCTCCTGACGTCGCGCCAGCCTGCTGCAGCACGCTGTCACTGACTGCCGTCGGCCAGACGCAGGTAGGTTGGTTGGTGCCGCTGACGATTGCGCCAGGTAGGCCTACGCGACGCCGCTTTGAGTCTTTCGTGTTTGGCTGACCCATTGCGCTGTGAAAAGGATAGTGTGATGCGCTGCCAAGGTGGATGACGTCTTCGGGCCAGGGCGTGAGTCGTGGACCCACTCGCACATGCGCATGCAGACGACACTGGAAAGCACCAAGTGATGGAGAGGGGGCACGCGGCGCAGCAAACGCAGGAAAAAGAGGCGCAGCGCTGAAACCGAGCGAGCGGAGCACACCGACCCCGGCACCGGCACAGGCGCAGAGACTACGGACGCGATGTGATAACGGTTGGTGGTAGCCGAGGGGAGAAAGCAGAGAAACCGAGGCACGAGCGAGCAACGTGGTCGATGCGTGAGCGAAAAGCAGAGAAAACGAGTCAGCGGGGGAAAAGTAAATGTGCGCGCGCGCGTGTGTGAGTGAGTGAGTGCGTGAGTGAGTGAGTATCTCTTTCTGAAAGTTGTGACCGCAAGAACAAAAAATAAAATATGAAACGGGAGGCTGAAGGGCCGGGGGGGGGGGACAACGGAGATGGAGACGCGCACACGATACGCGAGCGCGTTTTCCTGTTATTTTTCTACACTGCTGCTGATGTGCCAGAGAAAACACACGTGCACGCGTGTGTGTATGTATGTGTGTGCCTAATACTGACGTGCCTGGGTGCCGTAGTTGCCTAGCGAGCCAACTTCAGTGTGGCTAGCAGGGATATGGATAAATGGGGAGATGGCTTGGGAAGGAGTGAGAGTATGGGCGAAGGAAGAGGAATGACGCTTGAGAAAAAAAAGGGCTGGCGGTTACACAAGCAACGCCCGTATACGGCAGCGTAGATGAGCTACGGAGGCCGCTATGGGGCGGCTCGCCGCCTTCTCGACAACTGTGAACGCACTACTGAAGTGCTCACAGCAGCAGTGGAGAGAGACTCTTTTTCCCTTCCTTTTCTTTCCGCCTTGCCCTTCGCACAGCTGTTGTTATGCAGGCACGTACGTGCACAGACGCCCCCTCAACAGTAGGAAAGAGCGGGACTGAGCAGGTCTGCGCGCATGGCCACTGCCCGTCTTGTCTTTCACTGGAAGAACGACTAGGTCCCTTCTCCCGTCTTGCTTGTATGAGGACGAGGCTCCAAGCACAACTTCACTCCCAAGCCCGAGAAAACAAAAATGATGGGGAAAGGACGAGCGCAGCGCAGAGCAACGGTCATACCAAAAGGAAAAGCGGGTCGGAGGGTGGGGGAGAGACGGAGGCTTCAAATGAAGCACATAAATAAACATCGAGTTCCAAAGTAGGCGACATCTCCGCGCACTCCCTCCTCCTAACACGCACCGTGACACGCACACACACACACACAAGCCAACAACGTCTCACAGAACACCAGGAGGGGAAAAATGAGATGCTGCTGGAGAGCAGTTAAGGAGGAGTGCGCGGCACGACCAGTGTTTGAGATACAACAAGGAGGGGAGGGGAGGATGGGCTGTACGCCATCGCCAGAGCAAGAGGAGAAGACACGCGCAGCAGTCTTCTCCTTCTCACACCGTGTCTGTCACTGTTGTCATGCCGCAAACTCAGCGGGTGCCTCTTCACTCGCCTCTCCCGCTTCTTTGTTTTCCACCTTGTTCTCCGCCTCGCCCTGATCCCCACAAGCCTTGGCAATACATTCATCGTGATCAACGACATCATCATCAGCGGGGTGAGGGGTGGCACCGGCAGGAGCAAGTTTCGAAGCCACTGATTCTGCGAGGGGCGATGGTATGCTACCCTTTGCAAGTCGTGACAGCAACGTCATCCGCTCCTCCGCGGTAAAGGGCCTGATAGCAACTTCTTCGGGCGCTCCAACAGCGCCTACCGCATCATCCACAGGAGGTGCTGCTACTGCTGCTGCATCTTGCTCAGCGGACTCTCGTATTGTCGCGGCTGTGCGAGTGGCGAGCAGTCGGAGACTCTCATCCTGTGCCTGGCGCATTCGCTGCATGAGCATCACTTCAGGTGGAGGTTGGTTCTCTGCCAGCAGCTGCACTGTCTCTGAGGCGTTCGTCGGTACCCCGTCGCCGTATGGGCGACCGGCGCGCAGACAGAGGAGTTGCTGATAAAGGTACGAGGGGGTGGAAGATAGCATCGGAATTGATTCATCCCCGGCAGCGGCGGCCACTCGGGCATCGAGCTCCGCGTTAATCTCCTCTTCGTATCTCGCGACAAGCTGTCGCTTCAGCTGCTCCAGCTCGACGGAGGACGCCGTCATCTCCGTGAACAAGTGTCTGCAGTGGAGGGGTGTGTGGCGGAATGTGCAGGAGGCCGTGTGTGGGGCTGTCAGTAGCGTCCCTCCATACCAGAGATGACGACGACCTGCGTTCCTCTACGTTTCGCAGTAGTAGTGACGGTGGCAGTGAAAAAGGCGTCGACAAACGGAGGAAGGGGGCGGAAGGAGTCAAGGGAATGAAGAGTAGACGGCATTCACCTGGTTGCCACCGACGTGTTCAACGGAAAGGTGCACCTGTACGCACCCGCATCCGAAGTTGCCCAGGTAGAGGTGCCGCTCCATGACGTTGTAGTACTGGGAGGACGCGGTGGAGGCTGCAAAAAGGGGACTGTGGATGAATGACGACTGCCTTTCCAAGGGAAACATAGGCACAGGGGCACACAAACAAGCTAAGCACACGAGAGGGAGGAGAGAGGGCACATCTGCGCAGCAGGACCAGCGAGCCAGTAAATCGGACTGTGGGAGAGGGACGATGGGAGCAGTGACACAACACCGCCTATCCCCCGCTCCACCAGCTACTGCACTCTCCTTCTCGCTTTCTTTCCGCTCTAAACGTGTCCAGGCAGTTCCTCACTGACCCACTCACTGTTCTCAGAGTCACTGCTGCTGCGTGAGGGCGGGAATAGCGAGGTGTGGCTATGGTGATGGTGGTGCTGCTGCTGCTGAGGTGAAGTAGTGCAGACGGCACCTCTCTCCACGCCGAGCCGCTCGGCGAGTGGCATGAGGGTGTCAGCCATCAAATCTACCGTGTGCTGGAGCATTGGTAGTGACGCGACACTCTCTTCGTGCCGTTCGAGGATCTCCAGCGTATCCACTGTGCTCGACTGCAGTTGTTGCAGTGCCTGCTGAAGCTGGAGGAGTCGCTCAAGAAGAAATAAGAAGACATCCTCAAGACTGTGAATGGGTGGCTGTGGGGAGGATGCGCCCTCTGTGGCAGCCACCGCCGCTCTTGCGCCACTGCGCTCTGTGTGCCCGGTAAGCTGCGCGGCGGCCGCCGCAAAGCGACCCACAACATTCTGAAGTTGATCACGAAATGCTCCCAACATCTCGGCTGTCACAGACACCGAGTCGTGTGCCTGCTTTTCTAGTTGAGTGAGCCGTTCATCGATTTCTCTGATATCCAAAGGCTCCTCTGCCACAGCATCGGGTGTCATGAGTGCTTCTGCCGCTTTGGCGGGTGGCGCCGCGGCTTGCAGAGTCGCTAGCATGCCCGTCACGTGTTCCCTCGCCTGCTCTGTGGCCGCCACGCGCTTTGCCAGAGAGTCGGCGTCTGTCCGTGTGGCTATCACCTCGTCGCGCAAACTTGCGAGTTGCCCCTCAACAGCTTTGTGCACCTTTTCCGACTGCTGGTCCATCCTCTTGTGCAGCTCTTGTACCCTCTGCACGACATCCGCTTCCTGGGTAGCATTGGCTTCCTCCAGCCGCGTCTGCAGATGCTTCTGGCGATCCTCGACGGCGCGCAGCCGCAGCTGGATCGGGTCCAGCTGTGACGACTGGTTCGACTCGACCACCTGGACGATATCCTGCACGTACTTCTGCAGCGTCGGCAGCTGCTGCCGCTGCGCGGACTGAAGTGCGTTGCAGTGGTCGGAATGCTTGGCAATCTCCAGCGAGACGCTCTCTGCTACCTGCTTGACCTCGGCGAGCTCCTTGGTAACAGTGGCGAGTTGCTGTACCGTGAGGTGACGCAGGCTTTCTTCGAGGTGATCCTGACGCCCGCGTTGCTCCTCCAGCGTTACCTGTAAGTTATGGATGAGATCGAGCATCTCCTGTCTTGCAGTCGCTGCCTCTGCAGCCGTGGCAGATTCCATCTCTGAGCTTGAGGGGGGAACGGCGCCAGGCGCTTGATCCGCACGGTTCCTTTCACTGAGTCCGGCAATCTCCTGCTGCGCCTGTTGCATGGATGCCTGCACCGCTTCCAGCGTCTTTGCGAGTGTCGCTAAGTGCACCCGCACGTCAGCCAAAGCAGGCGTTTCTTCGAGTGTCAGCGCCAGGTGGTCTCGCAGGCGAAGCGCCAAGTGCTGAAGACACGACTTGTCAGTCAAAAGACAAGTGACGAGTTTCAGCGGGGAAAGTGCCTCGTCCATTGCACACGTCGTGCGCGCCGACTGAGCGTCGATGAACGCTAATGTTTCCGAACACCTCCTTGACAGCGCACTCAGCTGCCGTTCTGTATCGCGCTCTAGTTCATTGTGCCGCCTCTGCCAGTCCTCTACCTGAGCTTGAACGCGATCTTGAAGCCCCTCCAGACGTTTCGCCACCGAGCTTGTCGCGTCTGCGATGGTGAGCGGTACACTAGCGCTTGCTTCCTCCACTGTGTCGAGGCGGCTATCGAGATCCTGAAGCCTGCTGTCTAGCAGTTGCAGGCTGCGCTGGTACTCCCCCGAAGCTGTCGTGCCGGCTATAGAGGTCGATGCTGCTGTCGCCAGAGCATGAGTGCTTGCCACCTCTGCAGACTGCTCGCGCACGGTCGTCGGCGCCACCACGCTCGAGAACCTATGCTGTTGTTGTTGAAGGTGTCGGACGCGGTCCATGAGTTGCTGATGCTGCTCCTCCGTGGCGCGCCGCTGCAAGGTTTGCTGCGTCCGGAGTTCCTCGTAGAGCTCCTTGTGGTGAGCGAATCGCTGCTCGAACACCTCCCGAGTGTGTTGGACGCGTTCCTCGTGGTAGTGCTGTGCCTCCGCCAGCTGCTGCTTCCAGCTGTTGTTCAGCATTGCCCGGTCTTCCTCCACCGCCTGCAGTTTGCGCTGTGCTGCGTCGATGTCCTGTTGCACCCGAGTCACCGGAAGTACGCACGTCTGCTGCATGACTGCCTGCAGCGCCTCGTACTTAACCCGAACATCTTCCGCCGTGCGTGGCAAGGTCATCTCAACCGCAGCAAGCGCCGCCTCCGTCCGCCGTAGGCGCTCTTCCACGGACTCCCCTGTCATGCGAGCTCGCTGCAGCGCTTCCTGCTGTTCTACCAGTGTCTGCTGCAGCTGCCGCAGCTGCGCGTCGGTTTGCTGCTGGCGCTCTCGGTGGATCTGCTGTGTACGCTCCTCCAGTAGTTGCAGTTTGGCATCCCAGACGTTCACCAACTCCGTCTTGGCTTGCCGTACTGCCTCGGCGACGCGGGACTGGACGCTGTTCATCTCTGTCCGCACCTGCTGTACATCACGTGCGCAGCTCTGCCATTGCTGATCTTGCTGCGTTTCCGCGGACTGCGCTTTCATGCCCGCCTCGACTGTGGCAAAGCGCCTCGCAGCTTCCCGCTTCCAAGCATTGGTATTGTCAAGGCTCTCTTGCGCCATGGTCTGTGCCTTGTGCATCTCGTCATGAAGGGGCTGCAGCTGCGCCCGAAGCAGGGCGGTCACCTGGTCACGTGACATCCATCCACTGCTGTCACCTCTCTGCTGCTCCCCTAGATGTTCGCGCACTGCCAGTAACTCAGCGGCATCAGCCTTCCCTTCCACCACGCCGGAGAGCGCATTGTGTTGCTGTGCCAGGCGGTGGATTTGTGTCTCGACACCGGAACGGTACTGTTGCAGTTGACTTTGCATGCTGCGCAGCTGCTCGTCAAGGCGGCGTTCCACCGCGGCTACACGCTCCTTTTCCTGCTGGCTCGTCCCCGACGTGGCGACGGTGGTGCTGCCCGATGCATTGCCGCCGTGTGTGCGTTGCCACTCTGACAGCTGTGCCTGCACCTTGAGCATGTGCGAAGATAGCCGTTGCTCTGACTCGTGGCACTGCTGCTGTACGTGCTGGGCCACAGTTTCGCTCGCCGATGCGGCGTGCAGCGCCCTCTGAAGATCTGCCTGAGTGCTCGACTGCAAGGCAGAAAGCCGCAACTTCAGCAAGTCTTCTGCGCTATCGCGGGCCGCCTCCCGCGCCAGCGCCCGCACCTGCGATATCTCGGAGCCCACCTCCGCCTTGACCAGTTCGTGCAGAGCGCTTGTCACGCGTGTCTGCCGGTCCTCTATGTGCTGCTGCTGCCGAGCAAAGCCGCTCTCGAGCGCTTCCACGCGGGCCACGAGAGACGCCGCTGCACTGGCAGGCATCGTAGCGTCATGCCCAAGGCCAAATCGACTGTTGATAGCCACAGAAGGCAACGTTCCCGCGCGCGTTGGCGGGGCCAGCGCTCCCAAGGAGGTAATGGAGAACGCACCATCGTCGGTCGTAGCTGTGCCGTTTGCTGCGCTCTTATGCAAGCCGTCCGAGTTGCCCCCACACCCGAGGCGGCCTTCCAGCGCGCGCACGGACTTCTTCAGCGCCCCGTTCTCTGTCTGCAGCTGCGTGATGAGACTACGCATTTCAGCAAACTCGGCGGTGGTGCGGTAAGCCAGTTCGCGGACGCTGTCGGCCCGCTTCGCTTTCTCAAGCTCCAGTTCCAACAGCGCGCCGCGCACTTGTGCATTGACGAGCTGCAGCGGTGAGGACGACAAATCAGTCGGCCGTTGATCCGCACCATCAGCTGCCGACGATAGTAGGCGCGACCGCCGCGCCGGGGTTGAGTAATCAAGCAAGGTCGACGCCGGCGGAGACGGCCCTGCCACGCACGCGGCACGGTAGCGGAGGTGCTGTGGCAAGGGTGGTGGTAGACTGAAATCCTGGTCGAACATGTCGAGGGCGGGTTGACCGCTGTGGACGTTCGGGGATGTGCCAAGGTAGTCGTCGACCTTTCGCTTCGCGCGATCGTAGCTGAGACGGCGGTGCTGCAGCTGCTCAAGCGTCGCCTCTGTGGAGCGCAGCGTCCGGTCGATAGAGGATTGCCATGTCACGTTCATGGAGGGGGGAGAGATGACTGAAGAGGGATGCTTGGCTTCTTTGGTAACGAAGATGTGTCTCTCTCTGTCTGTGAAGGTAAGCCAGGGGAAAAAGTGAGAACATAAGATGAGTACCAGAGGCGTGAGCTGCGGATGAGGTGGGCGCGCCCGCCTCGCCGCTCAGAGAGAGAGAGAGTGAGAGAGAGAAAGTCGGTGTGAGCAGGTCGAGTGTGTCTATGCGGGTGCTGCTGCACCCATGGAGTGGGTGGTGGGTCTATGAACGAGAAGCGCTGCTGCTGATGGTGCTTCGCCGCGTTTACTAGTCTGAGTGGTTCAACGCAGCTGCCGATGGGGGATGGGATGAAGAGTAAGGGTGTGCTGCAGGCGACTGTGTAGATGCGCGCATGCGTAGGGGGCGGGCAAGAGGGGCATGGGAACGAGTTCAGCGCCTTGGCATGTGCGCGGCAGACGCGAGGCAGGGCCATCAGGAGCTCGATACCTCTAAGAGCAGGACCCAGGGTGCTACATTTGTTCTCCGATGTTGGACAGCGTCAGGTCGTGTACTGACTGCGCCTCTACGTACTTGTTCCTAATGCGAGAGAGACAACGAAGTGGTAAGCGAGCGAGACGGAGGGAGGGGGTTCAGCCGTCTTTCCATTGCCTCTTTACTGGTGTCTGCGAGTGTTGGGTAGCAGAGAGGTGCAGCAGGGAGCACACGAGTGAAAGAGAGAGGAGGCCCGGAAGAGCAGAAGCAAAAGGAGAAGAGAGCGTACGCACCGACACCGACACAGTGGCAATCATGCGTAGCGCTGAGCGCGTAGGCGGGCTGTTCTTGTTAGAGCATGAAGATGTCTGCCTCGCTGTCAGCAGCGTCAGCGGTGCTTTGTGAGTGTGCAGCACTGCCATCACCACCGTTGCCTTCTCTCAGATCTGCGGGTTGCCTCGAAGGGAGCCGTTCGGTGAGTTCTCGAGGCTGGTCGACAGTCCGACAGGTTGGCGCGTCCTGAGGGAGAGCAGGCGTAGAGGTGGTGCTCTCTCCTAGTAAACGAACCGCGTGCACTGAAATGCTCCGCTGCGAGGTTGCAGCGCTGGCAGTCCGCACAGCTGCCGCAGACTTGGGGAATGCGGCAGCTTCGCAACGGCCATTGTCGTCCAAGCGGGAGCGCTTGTCTGGATTCGGCGCTTTCGTGTTGACTGCATTCGTCCTGGGATGCTTGCCAAGTCTGTGCGTCAGGACTTCATGCACGCGCCGCACTTCCTCCTGTAGTTGCTCAACGTGATGAGTCATCAGTTGCTGGGTCTCTGTGAGTTGCTGCCAGCAGAGCAGCTGACGCTCCTGAAGTACAACAAGGGCCTGACACCACTCAGACGGTGGCGGAGCCAGTTGATGGAGTGGCGGCGGCGGTAGCAGTGGGTGCAATATGGTATCTCTATTGACCGCCGCACGAGTCGCCGATCCTGCACTTGGAGTCGTGTGGTGTTGTGCGGGAGTAGATGTCGACGGCTGAGACCATGTTGCCGGGTACGTGAGGGCGCGAGGACACTCGTTGACGTGCTGTGTCCCACCAAGCACGCCACCGCGGTCCACTGTGGAGCCTAGATGAAGGCGACTATGGCGCAGAGCAGTTGGCGGGGCGTAAGAGAGGCGCGCATACCGAGCCTTCTGCTGCGCCACCGTCATTAAGGCTGGGTTGATGGATGCCACAGAAGTTGCTGTGGTGCGTGCTGGGGACCAATGCTGCAACTGCGGCTGCGTCGCGGCGAGTGTGTACGAATACGACGGCGCTAGTGGTGCCGCTGAGCTTGATCTCAGCGGGTCGGTCATACGATTCCCCAGACTGTGGTGTCTTTTTTCGGACCCCCACGACATGATGATGGGGGAGATTGGCGCTAACTCGGTTGCGTGTGCGGGTCGGCCGACGGAACGCGCGTGCCGTACACCATGGTTGCCTCGTCTCCACACAAGAGCGGGGAAGGGGAGGCAAGAGCACTGCAAGCAACGGAGAGACGAAGTTCCTGACTGCGAAGACGACGACGACGGCCGTGGCTAAGGACGCTTGTGCGATTGTGTACGGGCTGTGTTCGCCACGACACGCGTATGTGGGTACTAGGGAAGGGGTTAGGGAGAGGAGACCAGGGATGGAAGGAGAATGCGAAGGGTAAAGGAGGTGACGATGAAGGCTGAACAATGTGGGTCGCACCCTTGCCGATGTTCCAGGAGCGCGCTTCATGGCGCGTCTGTTTAGTGCCGTTTGCCCAAGAGAAGGTGCACACACACACACACACGCACGCACGCACGCATTGTGTTTCTTTTCCTTCTCGTCATGGCCGTTGAAGGCAGACACGCCGAGACGCAACGGAGGGAGGAGGGGAGATCAAGCACAAGTACAGAGAGAGCAAAAGACGCCAGTACGGCAATGGAAGAATAACGGAAGGCGCTTGCGCAATGCACACGCTACGCTGCGAGGGAGGGGAGGAGGTTGGGTAGTGCGCCATCAGACGCACCTCGTATGCGCACTGGAGAGAAGGAGAGGGTTGGGGGCGAGCGCTTCGTTTCGTTTTCGTTCTTACTTCCCCTTTCTTGTTTTCTCCCTCAGCGGCTCGCAGTTACCCGCCCCAGCTGGTGCCCCTCCACCACGGTTGGAAATGTGAGCCACCCCGTGCACTCGCTCTCGTGGTCGCGTATGTAGAATCGCCCCTTGTTGCACTCCAGCTGAAAGATGGCGCTGTATGGCTTGCCGTTCCAGTCGTGGAAGTAGCGATTTTGATCCGCTACGCAGACGAGGTTTTGATTCAGGTCAACAGCGGTGATGACGCCGATATGCCCCCACGGACTGCCAAAGCTCATCGGGTAGACAATTAAGCTCTCCGCCGCTGGGGGCACCCGTGAGCCTTGCCTCACGAACTTGGCGGGCACCTTCTCCCACGCGTTTTTATTTTCTCGCGGTCCGAAGTGCATCACCCCTGTCGAAGTCTTCACTTCCGTGGAGGGCAATGGCGAGCCAGCGCTGGCCTCTGACGCAGCCGTCGGTGCTTCTACACGCGGCTGCTGCAAGGCCGGTGATGGGTCCTCCTTGAGTCGGTACACGTACGTGCAGCTGGAAAAGCAGTAGGCGCAGTTACGCTCCGGCAGCAGCAGTCGGTGCGTTGTCCAGAGCCACCGCCTGGCGAACTCGACACACTGCCACTGATACCCCATGAAGATACCTTCACAGTAGTGCTTCTTGTTTGTCCATGTGTTCGAGGTGCCATTGCTGTATGCGGGAACGCCCTGGTGGGTGTACCCGCAGATGTCGTGCAGGGTAACGCGACCACCCCGGCGCCCGCTGGAGACTGTGACGAGAGACGTGCTCATCTGCTCTGCGCCAGCAGCGTTTTGGGGGTCGAAATCAGTTGTGTCGCACGTGGTCGGGCGCAGGTCGTTCGTCTCGACTATTGGATCAGGGGCCGCCGCCACGCGGCTGCGAGATGGACGGGTGGTGAAGTAAGTTGCATGGGGGTTAGCTTTCGTAGATGACACAGAGCCCGTCGAGCGCAGGATACGGACCCTAAGCGTGTAGCTCACTGGAGAGAGAAATAGAGGTGTGTGTGTGTGTTTGTGTGTTTGTTTGTTTGTCAAGCGAATGCAACATTAAAGGTGAGTGACCAACCACTCCTAATGGGAGCAAGGCGAGGAGGCCGAAGGGGAGCGTGAGACGAAAGGAGCGACAGAGAACTCTTTCCACGCAACCCAATTGGGAGGAGAAAGGAGGGGAGGATGTGTGAGTGTGTGACAGCAATGTACAGCGGCGATCAGCCATGCTGGCGGAGAAGACTCATTCGAGGAGAGGACAGCGCCATGTAAGCACACGAGCGGTGATGCGTTCGAAATGTATGTTTGAAGGTGTTTGTGTTTGCGAGTGAGGAGATTATGTGTAGGAAGAGAAAGAGAGGGATGTAAGCGAGGGGGAGGTGGGTAGAAGGAGAGGAAGATCAAGTCACTCCTGCTATGCGGTGATGCGTGACCTCCGTCTGCAGGTGGGTCGATATGGATAAGCCAGCACCTTTACACACACACACACACACAGGCCCAGGCCTGAGGAGCAAACGCAAAACGTGTGAAAACAACGAGCACTTGTCTGTCACTTGTACAAGGGGAGGAGTGCTACGACTCTCTTGTCTGTCGACCCCCTTCCCTCTGTCCCACAAAACTGCAGTGAGTGGGCGACAGAGAGAGAAGCTAAAGTGCATACTGTGTGTGTGTGGTACTACACCACTACCTCCTTGTTCTCTCCCATGAGAGCGGCACACGTGGCCACCTCCTCAGCAATGGGCAGCTAAGCGAAGGCGAGACGGTGTGGAGGAAGAGAATTTTGCTTGTTGCGTTTTTCAATTTGGTCTTTGCTTCACAAAGCATTGAAAGATCGGCTACACGCACCCAGGTGGAAGAGGCCTGAGGTGAAATAATCTGCGAGAGACAGATCTGCAAAATCCGGTTGGAGAGACGCAAGCAAAGTCGCCCATTAACGAGATGAAAAACAAAAAGCATCGTGTGGGTGAGAAACTAGGAAGTGCAGCAAGAGTTCACGGGCATCCACTTCAGCACAGATTCACAAATATACAGACAGAGGCAGAGAGGCAGTTCAGAGATCGAGAGAGTCCAACAACAGCCCATCATGTTCACCAAGGATTCCATTGTCTGGCATACAACGTGGGTCGAACGCCACCTTATCCACCCGGTCTGCCGCACAGGCCCATCCGCGTGGTGTGAAGCAGTGCTAGGTACGCACATTGCTGCAATGCGCCGACTCAGTCATCGGTGCACGACTCCTACCTCAAACTCTGCCCACTCCCACACCTGCTCCGCAGGTCGCCTCACCGTCTCTCCCATTGTGCCGCTTTCCACCTGGGGCACACCCCTCGGAGAGGCACTGAGGCCTCCCACACCAGTACGCAGCGAGGAGCGAGTGAGGCACGCTCGAGCCACACTGGCACGCTGCCCATCACACGGGTAATGCATGCGCGTTCACTGTTGCAGGCCGTTCTGACGCAACACCCTCCAGCACCTGACCATCGACATGGGCAGCGATGCACCGCACTGACCTTCCCCACGTCCTAGGTGCTTGGCCCTGTCACCACCAGCAGTGGTTCGGGATTGGCAGGGATGGAGGGGGGGCTGCCCGGCTTCCACACACACACACACCGCGTGAGGGTGCTGGGACACCGCGATGCCACACACTGAGGTGTCCCGCCGTCATCCGAAGCCACAGAGTGAGAAGAACGAAGAAGGTAAAAAGGTGGAGTGGGGGACCGGTGAGTTGTTTAAGTCACATCAAAGTGGAGCCTTATAGTGCGTCAAGCGAGTAGGAGTGAGGAAGGAGGCAGAGGGGGGGGGCTGAGAGACAGAAAGTGGATGTACTTCTTGGAGAGAGGGGGAGGGGGAGGAGGAGGAGGGGGTACACGGGTGGTCGTCAGCGTTTGAGAAAGAGAGAGGAAAGAAATGAACCGAAGCAAAGTGAGCGAGATAAGTCGAAGGCCCCGCAGAAAAACGTATGTCACCAGCACTGAGAGGGGGAGGGGGGGGGAGGTTTCTGGGGACTACTTGTTGACACTAAAATCAAAGCACACACACTCACATGTAGAAGAGCGCCGAGGACCCAGTAAGTTCGTCGGAAGGCGTGGAAGCAGCAGAAAAGGGAAATCACCCAAGTAAGTGCAACACAGTCATGAGAGGAGCACCCACGAGAAATCTCGAACCCTAGCGCTGCGCCCATGCACCTACACACACACACACCTACACACCTACAAGCACTCAACGCTTATGCTCCTCCTTATCTTTCAGCATTTCCGTCCCCTGGTGGCAAGCTGACCCCGCCCACCATGCACATGCGTCTCTGTTTTCGTTTATCGGTGCAGTGACAAATAGGGAAGACAGAGACTGTGAGAGGGTGGAGGAGAAGGGCGGGTGACGGATCAAAAAACAGCAGAAGAAGAAAAGGCGCCTCGTTACAGCCCAGCGATCGTACGTGGACAATGCGACCACGCAGGATCCCTTGCCATGACGCTCGCCGCTCACTTTCTCCCTTCAGCAGCAACTCCCCTACCTGAGAAAGCTGCGCAGAGCATGGCAGCATAAACCCTTTGGCTGCCGTGTGAGCGCATTGATCTGCCCAGGGATTGAGAGGAAAAGGCCTGGGGGCAGGGGTTGAGTTGTACGCAGGACGATGGGGGAGGGGGGCGGCAGGGAGAGGGTGAGTGGTGAGGGGGGGGGGGGGGAATGAAGAAAAAGGGATGAAGAGAGAAAGCAAGGCGGAGTGGAAGTCCTTAGGAGGCCTGCTGCAACGGAATGCGAGTGCTAAGGAGAGCGGAATGCAAAACACGCACGCAGAATTACAATCATCGAGTCAGGTGGGGACGAACACGCAGGGGCGCGCTGAGCCGATGAAAAACAACACACACGCGCACCCACACACACACACGCAAAGGCGTACAAGCCCCACCCTAGACGCCTCGCAGGACAAAGGAGATGGGCTTCTTGCACAGACTCAGAAACGGTACAATCGAGCCAACGACGGCGGCCACGACTGCCATGCCGAACACAATGAGCACCAGTACGTACGGGAAATTAAAGCGAAGCGGAATAATCATGATCTGGCTCAGCTCAACAGCCATGATCGCACCAACCACACAGCCTACCATCAGCCCTAAGACAAATGCGGAAAGGACAAGGCAGAGGGCCTCGTAGATTGCGC
The DNA here is from genome assembly GCF_000002845.2 of Leishmania braziliensis MHOM/BR/75/M2904. NCBI lineage: Eukaryota > Euglenozoa > Kinetoplastea > Trypanosomatida > Trypanosomatidae > Leishmania > Leishmania braziliensis. Next base: position 162,469 of record NC_009315.2, on the reverse strand, counting down.
AGCGTATGAGCTGCGCGGTGCGGAAGCCGAGTGAGCGCAGCACACCAAACGTCCACGCGTTGAGCTGCACGTTCGAGATGAATGTAGCCCACATCATGAAGGCACAGAGAATGATGCAGATGACCGAGGTGAAGTAGAAGAAGCCCATAATCAGGTCCTGCACAGAGCGCAGCTGCTCCACAGTGGCCACGGTGTCGGCCGTTACGTGGTAGAGCGTATTAGTGTGTGCCTGGAGCGCGTTCACAAATATCTCACGATCGCGCTTCGTGACGTTGCTGCGGAGCTGCACGTACAGCACTTCCTGGCGCACCTCCAGGACGGAGCCATTCATGATAGAGACCCTCTGCGTCGGGTCGAAGTCGAGCTCCGCCGGGTCGAGCAGGCGCTGGAAGTACTTGGTTGGGATTAGAATGGTACCCTTGTTGAAGAGCACCGGCAGCGAGGAGACCGCGAAGAAGCCGGAGATGCGGTCCATTAAGGCGCGCGGCTCGAGGTAGAAGATGGTGGACTTTGGTTGGAGGCTGTCGTTCAGGAAATAGCTGAAGCGCAGCTGGGCCGTGGAATTCACATCCAGCCCAATCTGGTCCTGAGCAGCAGAGGAGAGAATCATTGGGATGACCTGCGACTCCTTGGCCATCACGTTGGGGATCTTCACCCCTGAAGGGAAACCAGTGACAATGATGCCGTGATCGCTGCTCACGTTGCGCTGCGGTGGGTCCTCATACATGCTGCGGATAACGTCTCGCTGGCCGAAGGTGTTGATCGGGTACTGGTAGTCGCTGCTGTAGCTGTTGACCATGTTGAAATCTGGGTAGGTGGCGTCCATGAAAAATTCCGTCACCGCCCGTACGCCGAGGGTTTTGAAGTTGCCGATGAGGCTGGCGACCTGCGTGTTGCCGGAAATCTGCGGGTACTCGAGCAGCGCGAAGGAGGTGTAGGCCCACTGCGTGGCGTAGAGGCGGCCCTCACCCTGCATGAACGCGTCGATGTCCGCCTGGTCCAGCGGGTTCGAGAAAGATTTTGAGGTCACTGTCACCGGCGCACCGGTCGTCAGCTCCGCCAGCTGAGAGGAGACGGTAGACAGCATGCTGAACATTATGCCGGATGCGACGAGGCACGCCACGCTCAGCAGGAACATCATGTACGCCTTGGAGTTGCGGTCGCGGTGACTGCGCAGGTTCTTGCGGATGAGCGTCCACAACCGCGTCTCGCGGCCCCATAGAAGCAGGTGCAGCATGAGCGCCTCCGCCGGCCCCTGAATAGCCCCCATCATCATGCACAGCCCGGCAATCGTGCAGATGAGCACAAAGTCAAGCAGGATGAAGAACATCATCATGCTGGAGAATATAAAGCTCAACGGCATCAGGTAGTACACCAGGAATCCCGCAAAGACCAGGAAGACACCGAGGAAGATCTGCCACATGCTCAGGCCCATCTCTTCCAGGCGAATCGCCTTTACATGCGCCTCGTTGTACGTCTGCCTGTAGATGTCCAGCGCGTCTCGCAGGCTACTGCTCAGCGCTCCCTTCACCGGGCCGTAGGTAGCCATCAGCGGCAGCACCAGACCAACCACAATGCCGATCACAACCACAACGATCGGCACGTCGCCCAAGCGGGCCGGGGCCTTTGTGAAGCCCGCCAGAAGATGCTCAATAACCGCGTTCGCTATATACGCGAGTGACATACCGCCCGCTGTGCCAGGCAGGGTGAAGGCAAGCGTCTGCATAACAAGGATACAGATGATCTGCTTGCGCGGCATACCCTGCGCGCGAATCATAGCCAGCTCGAACTGCCGCTCCTCGGTGTTGATCTGAAGCAACGTGAACATAAGGATGGACCCGAGCACAACAATGCTCACTACTACCGTTACGCAGGCAGCGGTCATCAAATTGCGGAACAAGTCGAGCGTCTTGATCATCGTGTTCACGGGAAACTGAATGGTGCCGTCGAAGTCGAGGCCGACATTTTTCATCACCGTGTTGCTCTTCATCGTCAGCGTTTTCTCGCGCAGCTTCGCGTCGGTGTAGTACATATCGTACCGCCCCTCCAGTATCAACACCACCAGCATTGCATAGTCCTGGATGTTGAAGTGGTTCAACAAGGGGAAGGAGATGTTGAACAGGTCCGCTATACTTGGAAAGTAATAGCCAGTGGAGGGGCTGAGAGTCTGCGGTCCCAAGAGGCAACTCTGATCTACCAGCACGTTCAGGAATTGACGGCAGTCCATGATGACGGCGTTGCCTAGCGCGCTTGAGTACTTGCCGCCTATCAATTCCACCGCGTCCGCCATGGTCGCCACCGCGCTCAGCGAAGCGACGTCGAACACCGATACCGAGTCTCCTGTGATGTTGTTGAGCGTGAAGAAGGCCATTAAGTAGAAGGAGAGTGGGTCCTTCACCGTGGTGGGGCGTGTGATGTTGTAGGAAATGGAGTCGGCGCCAAAGATGCTTTTGAGAGTCGATGCGCTGATGTCAAGATGAACGCGTTGGCCCTTGTTGCCGGAGACGCCAATGTAATCGGACGCCGAGTAGAAGATGTGGGCTTCGTCGAAGCCGATCTCACGGTACATCCACCCGCGTCCAATGCCAGCCTGCTTCTCCAGCTCGGAGTTGATGAGTAGGATGTTGGCGGCTGTGGTGCGGCCCGCGGCATGTGCGCCAGCGGCACCGTGCGTCCTTGCGCGATAGGTCGCCTCAGAGCTCAGATTGGCGCGAGCGATCCAGCGCGGTGCTGCGGCAGCGACCACCGATGACTGGAGAAAGCTGTGGTTTAGCTTTGTGTAGTTGAGCAAGAGCGACGTGCCACCGCCGTGGAGAATGATGTCCATCTCACCCACCGACAGCTCCGCCAGGCGTAGCAAGATATAAGGGGCCTTCCAGACTCCAATGAGGATCAGACAAGAGAAGAAGACAAGTAGCATAACGGCAACGATGCCGATGACTATATTACGCGGTCGTCGCCGCACATCTGCCACTGTGTACGCCCAGCTCAGCTTCAGTGCCTCGAGGAGGCCGGGGTTGTCACCTGCATCCTCGGACTTTCTCACCGCTATCTCGATGCTCATTTTTGCCGATGGTGAGCTGCAGAAGGAAGAGGCGTGGGAGAGGGGGAGGGACAGTCGTCTTGGTGCGACACGTCTGCGTGCCTAGTTGCCAGGCTGAGGATGCCGCGTAGTCCACCACCCACCAAAGAGGAGTGATCAAGAAGAAAAAAAAAACGGTGGGAATACGGCAGGCGATGCGTGGCGATCCGACAAGGCCGACGTACGCGAGTTCACCAACAACGGCAGGGCAAACAACACAGACGCAAGGCGCGCACGTTGAGGAGGCTCGCGTGTGCTCCCTGCCTAGCGGTTGAAGGTCGTACGAGGAGCACGAAGTAGAAGGAAAGGGGGACTGCGGCCCGAGCTGTAGCGATTGACAAGGAAAATGATGGGTGGACTGACCGATGTGGATGAAGGGAGAGGTGGGGGCGAGTAAGCCGATGGAAAGAGAGAGAGAGTGAGGCCAAACACGCCGGCAGAGGTCGCTTGACTGTGTGGTGGGGTGTAGAAGTCAGCGTTGATAATGACGAGGGTCTCCCTACCCACAGACAGAGAGGCACAGTAAGACAGACACGAGCGCAGTTGTCGACTCAAGAGGCACACAAAAATATACGAGGAATTACGCAAAAGGTGCAGCGGGAGAGAGGGAGAGAGAGAGGTCAACACAACAAGCAAACAAGTGCGTATGCCTTCTGTGGTTTGGTGAATGGCTGACTGAAAGAGAAGAATCAGCTCGAATAAAAACAGAGCAAACGGGGATAGTGAAGGCGTGAGCTTATGAGCGAAGCGTGCGGAGGTAAGCGAGTGAGAGACAGGGATGAGGGCGAGATGGCTGGTGTGAGACGGCCAAAAATAACCCGCCTCCCTTCAAGAGGAATAACGCAAAAAAAAAAAACAAATTAAAGAACGCAGAAGTTGAAGCAGAGCGAGGCAACGAAAAGATCACTGTCCAGAGCTCATTCAGCAGCTGAGTGAGAGAGAGAGAGAGAGGCGAATGAGTTACAGACACACCCTCTGTATGGGTGCGTGCGTGTGTGTGTGTGTTTGTGTAGATGAAGACACCACCCATCCACCAGCAAGGATAGAGAAGAGGCACAGAGAGGAGAGGACGATGGAGAGTGGAACAGCAGAGACGGAAAGAGGAAGAGGAAAGCACACATACGTGCCCACAGGGTCGCATACACGCCAGTGGTGTCCTTCAGCAAGATCGTGTGGCGTAGCCTTCCTCAATGAGGAGATCGCACGCGTACATGCTGGAGATGCAACAGTGTCGGTGGGAGCTGCTCGGGTTGCTCAGGCTCTTGGTTGACACATACTTACGGCGGAAGGGAAGGAGGAGAAGTTGAGGATGGAGGCTTCGATGGGAGTGGGGGCCAAGGTTGTCCTCACGACTAGCAGACTGATGATCATTATGTTGTCATCGCGATGCAGTACGCACCAGTGACTCAAACAACGTGAGCTGAAATGCAGAGAGAGAGGGGGGGGGGAGAGCGACAGAACAGCGTCGCTCGGCTCGTTGAAGGCGGACTGAGTGACGCGCAGAGCTGCATAAGCTGAGTAGGAAGGGGGAAAAAATAACAAAAGGGGCCGTTTCGTGCCCCCCACCTGCACACATGAGACGCAACACCCAGAGAGCAGAGAGAGGAAATCAGTCCTTATGCAGACACAGCGGTAGCGACCGCACACGTGCCTCCTCACAGATGCATGATGCCGCCTGTGCCACTGTGCTCGGTTGTGCGCGGCCGTACCGCGACTCATCTACCGGTGGAAACCACTGCCGAAGATCAGCGGCGTGGTGGTGAACAAGGCGCACGCCATCCCCCAACGTTGGGTTCAATGTAAGGTATCCGCTTCGCTGAAGCTCGTGCAGGACGATGTTCTCCGCCTTGTAGCTGTTCTGCGGATGGGCGACACGGCGCACAAACGACGGTGGCACAGGCGGCACAAACACAAAGGCGTCGTGCGAGCCGCGATAGTCGTACAGGAATGGCGCGTCAAGGGGGCTGTCGCTCTCGTAGCGGGTGAGCGCCAGTGCCAAGGGGTTCCCCAAATTCTGCGCCAAGTAGGGCCGTGTCGCCCCCGCCTCCGTCCCCTCCGTAGTCCTCGTGTGGGACTCACTGCAAAGCGGTGTTCGGGGAGGGGGCATGGTGCTGGATTGGCGAAAGAGGTCTTGCACCGCTGAGAGCGAAAAGTGGTCGGAGGAGAGATACACGTCCGCGTTGCACACCATCGTGAGGCGGTGTGAGAGAAGCTGGTTTGCGTAGGCAAAGAGGTCGGCGTACAAGGGCATGCCGCTGGCAAAGCGTACCACAGGTACGATAGGAGCAACATGACCGCTGCGGTGCCGTGCGGTTATTGGCGTCGTAGACGAGTTCAACGTGGGATCACTGTGGAAGTGAGGGTTACAGAGAACATGCTCTAGCAGGTGCTCGTAGGCGTCGAGTCCCTCGACGATGAGGTGAACGGACGCGACGCCGGGGTGTTGCTGATTGAGCCGCAGGCACTCCATGTATTCGCGCTGGCGGTCTTTCTGGTTCTTTTGAATGTCTCCACCCATGGCAAGGGTGCCGGGCAGCTTGCGAACGAGAAAGTAGGAGGTGACGATGTTCATGGTCGATGCCCAGGAGGAGAACGAGTGCGGTACCTGTGCGCGTGTGGGAAAGGGGGAGGGTCGAAGAGAGAGGGAGGGAATGAGTGAAGTCTGCTGCTGCTTCCGGTGCCTCCTCGCCAGTCAGATAGCCCCTTCGTATCTGGCCACTCGCTCTTTCACTCCTTCACCGGTGTAAAGGTTAAAGACGCTGAAGATGTGACATTTGTTGAGGGAGTTGATATCCGCAAGAGAGAAGGAGAAAAGGGCTTTGTCCTTCCGCGTAAATAGGGATGTACGAGATTTCCCTCTCCACCTGTCACTTTATCCTCATCTTGTGTTTTTCTCTCGTAGCCGATTGTCGGTCCAGTGCGTAGCGCATGCATGCGCGTATATCTGCATGCAAGGTCGATAGGAGACGAAGCGGCCAGAGGAGCGAGCATGGTTCGGAGAGGCTGTCGACATCAGTGTTGTGAGCATCTGTACAAGCGCTGCCGGTGGGCAGTCTAAACCAACAGAGTGACCACTTGAGCAGCGGCATTCTATAGGTCATCCTACTTTCTCTTCCTCTTACGACCCTTCCCCCCCTTCTCGCTACTCCGCCAGTACACATGGCACTCACATGACTCGATTTCCTCTTTTCATTACTTCGCTTCGTCCAGCACAAAAGAAGTCAAAACGGGCACACTGTCATGCGCGCGCGCACACACACGTATACTCACACGACGACATATTCACCAAGGCTTCCATTGTCTGCCATACAACGTGGGTCGAACGCCACCTTATCCACCCGGTCTGCCGCACAGGCCCATCCGCGTGGTGTGAAGCAGTGCTAGGTACGCACATTGCTGCAATGCGCCGACTCAGTCATCGGTGCACGACTCCTACCTCAAACTCTGCCCACTCCCACACCTGCTCCGCAGGTCGCCTCACCGTCTCTCCCATTGTGCCGCTCTCCACCTGGGGCACACCCCTCGGAGAGGCACTGAGGCCTCCCACACCAGTACGCAGCGAGGAGCGAGTGAGGCACGCTCGAGCCACACTGGCACGCTGCCCATCACACGGGTAATGCATGCGCGTTCACTGTTGCAGGCCGTTCTGACGCAACACCCTCCAGCACCTGACCATCGACATGGGCAGCGATGCACCGCACTGACCTTCCCCACGTCCTAGGTGCTTGGCCCTGTCACCACCAGCAGTGGTTCGGGATTGGCAGGGATGGAGGGGGGGGCTGTCCGGCTTCCACACACACACACCGCGTGAGGGTGCTGGGACACCGCGATGCCACACACTGAGGTGTCCCGCCGTCGTTAAGTGGGGGTGGTGAGGTACGACTGCACGATGGGGAAACAGAAGGTAAAGAAGAGCAAAGCCAACGAGGAAAGCGGCGGAGGGGAAAAGGGAGGGGGTGCGCAGGACCCGCCACCACAGCGAGGCACTCGAAGTGCATTCACAAATAAGGCAGCACCGTGGATAACGGACGATGGCGAATCAGTAAAAGAGGGTGCAAAAACACGCAACAACGGGAGAGAGAGAGAGCAACCAAAGTAGGATAGGGGAGACTGAGTAGGGCGTTGCCGGTTGCACAGCTGCACCCATTATGCCGCCGTCACAGTTTAGCTGCCCCGCCTCCTCTGTCCCTCTCATCAGTTCTTTTCTCACGAGTTCTTTACGTGCCCCTCGCCCCACTTTTCACGTGTATGTGCGCGTGAGTGGTCGAAGGCGTACAGGAAAGAGAATCAAAAGAAGATAAAAGTGATGCGAGATAAGCTAAAGAAACGACATCAATGGACAGCGTGTGCAGCGGGCGTACTCGAGTGGGCTGCCGGGGGGGGGGGGGGGGGGGAGAAGCGAAATTGTACAAGTCAAAAGAAAAGGATTCGGTCTTCACGGAAATGTGTGAGGTTTGCGCGCGCGAGGGGGGGGGGGAGACGCTGAGGTCTGCCTTCCTCTCTCCCTCTCGACCGTGTCGTGTTTTGCCCTCACCCCCCTCGCCCCAACTTGTTATTCATCTTTTCTCTCGATGCCCAAGAGCACACATGCACTAAGACGGAGCGTAGTGATGACGTTGCTGCCTTTCCTCTGGAGTGATGTCTGCGTTCATGAACTGGAACTCGTGCGTCGTCGTCTCCTTGTACACCTCGCCCTTCTTCAACGCCGTCGATGGGAACGCTGGCACATTGGGGCTGTTCGGGAAGTACTGGCACTCCAAGCAGATGGCACTGTGTTGCTGGAAGCGCTGGCCCTTTGCGCCAGAAGCGTCGGCCGGCAGGGCGTTCGCCGTGTAGACGACAATGACTGGATTCGTGGTGCACACCCGCATGCGTAGCTTCGTCGCTGGACTGTACAGCAGCGCTGCCTCCCGCAGAGTCGAGTCCCACGTCTCCAGGGCGACCGGGTCGTCGTAGCCGCCGCCGTCACGGCCCTCCTCCTTTGTCGCCTCCATTCCTTCGGCAATGCAGCGCAGCTCCGAGTAGTCGTGCAGGGTACCCTCGACAGGACGCATGTCGCCATTCGGGATGCTCGATTCATCGGTGACAGCGAAGTACCTGGACTGCAACTGCAGGTAATGGTTTGTGATGCTTCGCGGCAGCGGTGCCACGGCATCCGCCTCTGCTGGCCGCGGAACACCGTTGAGGTTCCAGTAGGCGTGGTTAGTCAGGTTGATCACTGTCATGTCTACTGACGTGTTGTCAGACAGCGAGGCCTGAAGGACGTACTTGAGGGTGGGGGCCGGGGCTGACTTGATGATGCTGTAGGTGGCCGTCACGAAGAGCTCACCGGGGAAGCCCTGGTCCATGTGCGGTGAGACGAGGTGAAAAGCAACACTCGTCTCGTCCTTGCCGTCTGACAAGAGGTACTTCCACTCCTTATTTTGAAATCCGACCGGGCCGCCGTGGAGGTTGTGCGGACCGCAATTCTTGGCGAGTGTGTACGGCACATTTTTCACCTCGAGCTCGCCATTGGCGATGCGCCCGGCGTATCGTCCAATGGTGTGACCGATCACCGCGTCCGTGCTGAAGGCTTCCTCAGGATTTGTGTAGCCAAGGCACACATCCATCCACTCCCCATCCTGCTCCGCAGCAGCGCTGCCTGATGCTGCGGCGTGTGGCTTGCGCACCTTCACAGAGTTGAGCGCCGCACCATGCGATAGCAGCTGCACGCGCAGATGCTCCGAGCTTAGTGTTATGGCAAAGGACTCACCAAACGGATCGACTTGGGGGCCGTGCGCGGACGTCGCCGTTGCCGGGACAGGTTGGCTGCCAAACATGTCCGATGGCTCAAAAGGCTGCGGTGTTGTGTGCGTGCGTGGGTGGGAAAAACGTTTGTTCGCTCCGATATCGCAGTGAGATGCGAGTCGCGTCGTGCAGTGGCTCTCAACGAAGGAGAAGACACCTCACACGCTGACCACACGAGAGGGGGCGGGTGGGGGGGGGGGGGGAGGAGCGCAGCAGAACGGAAAAAAGCGCCAGCACGCGATGCTTCTACTCACACTTCGAGCAGCGACGAGAGAGGCAGCGAAAAGAAAAAAGAGAGAGGAGTGCCCCGGCACCGTGCGTGATGTTTCGCTGAGATCCGTGGGGATAAGTTAGGGAAGAAGGTTGAGGTTGGGCTTCGGTTGTGGGTTGTGTAGAAGGCACGTGACACGGTACAGGGGAATGAGCAGAGTGTGACGAGGGTAGAACACAGGCTAAAGACAAAGCGAAGCGATAGTGGCCAAAGACAAGGCGAAAGATGAGGAGAGGAGAGGGGAGAGAAGGCCGCCGCGCCTGTGTTGTGCTACTTTGGGTGGAGGTGTGGCACGTGGCGGTCTTTCTGTACGCACGCCCTCTCTCTGATACGTCGATCTGGCTGCTGCTGCTGCTGCTGTGTGTGTGTAGCGAAGCAGAGTGAAGGAGGAAAAGAAAAAAGAGAGGGGATTAGGGTGACAAAGACTAAAGTGAGGTAATACATAAGAGGATTCAGGCGCCTGGCGTGTATTCCGCCTTGTGTTGGGGGCAAGTCACTCAAACTCAAGGAGGAGCAGGTGGTGGGAGACGAGGCGAGGGCAGTATGACGAGAGTATACATATGGAGGCGTCTCTATACAGATTCACTCACCTACACGAAATGCGGAGCTCACCAGCGGTTGCTTCTGCACTACTTGAACCCCCCACCCCCTGTCCGTGTGTGCACTTATAGGTCTGCATGTGCTTCTCTCTCACTCGTACGCACCGTCGCAGGACTGCACGTGCATCGCGCCTTCCCTTGCGGCACATATGACTCGCCACACTGCCTAGTGAGCACCTGATGGAAACAAAAGTGCGCACTACGCCCACACACGCACGAAAAAAAAGGGGATGAAACTCGAGAGTGAAAGCGCTCGCCGTTACAGCAGAGGAGAGAGACGAGACAGTGAACCGAAATGTCGGCAAAAGAAAAAAGGAAATGGGGCAGCAGCGACCAGCAGGAACGTAAGATCAGACACAAGTCGTGTATGTGTGTACATGTGTGTGTGCGTGGGCGGTTGTGTCAGCTGAGGTAGAGGGTGGGTGAGAAGGCGACCTGTCCAGAAGGGATCCAGCACGGTGTGGGGGGCGAGGGGGGACTTGGGAAGGCGGTGTGGATCGGGCAGCCACGTGCATGAACGACTGACGGTGCATTACACCCATGTTATCCTTCCCCTCGCAGTGGGAGCGCCTCCACCAATCCGGCAGTGGCCATCAACGTGCGTTCAATAAGATGCAGGTGCACCATCTGGAGGCACGCCATAGCCTCTGTTGCGACACACTGAACGTGATACACGTCGTACTCGGTAGTCCGCAGCAGGGCCAGCAGCTCCCCCACCAACCCGCCGATGCTGGCGAGGGAAATAGTAGAGCTTGACTCTGGCTCCACGCCGCAGGGCTTAGGCGGAGAGAAGCATGGCAGTGGTAGCGGCAGCGCATCGTAGCAGCGTCTGTGGGCAGAGGCGGGGAGCGCGGAAGACGAAAGTGATGACACGCAGCAGGATGATGGGCCAGACACGGCGGAGTCGCTGGACACTAATACATCTCCTTCAGCGTATCGGGATGCCACGAGGGAGGACTGCATTGCCTTCGACTCTGTTCTGTGCGTGTGTGGGGTGCATGTAGCACAGCGTATTGCCGCGCGGCGTAGCACGTGTGAGAGCTGCCGACGAGACACAGTGAGGTATTGCAGGGGTTGAGGTGGCGGGAACGAAAGGGGAGAGGGGAGGGAAACAGGGGAGAAATAGTTGTTTTGTACAGCTCATCAACGCTCCTCAACAACCAAACAAGCACGTCAGCGGGCTAGACCAGGCGACCGACACCCCGTCCCGACACGGTGCCCTTGCTTCCCTCGTACAGCTTCACTTGACTTTGCTCCCTTTCAGGTGGCACTGCTGAGCAGATGTAGTGGGCGCACGCACCCACATATCAACGCACGTCACAGCCTCCTCAACTCTTGTGTCCAGCGTGTTTCGCGTGCGACGGGTGTCACGCCATTGTTAACGGAAGAGTGCGTGCAGCACCGAGGGCAGCACCGTTGCGTACGCACGACCTGCAGGAGGGTCTCGCACGTCACGTTGCTGAGCCAGTAGTGTGACTCGCTGGAGGAGCTGCAAGGTATCTCGCGTGCGAGTTGCCGCCTGACGCCACCGCGCCGCCGAGGCTCTTTCAGAGCCTTTCGTGCACCACAGCGATGGCGTCACGTACAGCTGGCTATGGACGAGGTACACCAGGAGGGTAAACGTCCGCTCTCCCATGTAGGTGGAGAAGGAAGCTGAGCAGCCGCCAACTGCCTCACTCATCGCACGCGGAGCTGCTCTCAGCGAGGCGAGCACGAATGCGGTGCACACGACGAGGCGGCCCTGCAGCTGTGATAGGTACGGGAGCCGCCGAAGCTCCACATCGAGAGGGAGGGAGGCGTCCATTGCACTGTTCTCTTGAAATATGTGAGAGGACAGAGGGGAGAAGGATCGATGGGGTGGAACGTGGGCGGCAGCGCTGGCATCCCTGGATGCGGCCGCGGCAAAGGGTGCAAGTGCTTCGCTTACCTGGTAGTCGTGACACCCCTCCAGTGCGCCGGTCAGCGGTGGCAGTGCCTTCTCGTAGTCGAGTGCCCACGGCAACACGTAGGCCACCGCCTCCGCTACGGGTAGGGAAGCTGCACCGCGCTGCCGCTGCTCGGCTTCGAGTGAGCGGCGGCATGCCCACATCGTAGTCTCCACAACAGCCACAGAGGACACGCCCTTCGAGTACGTTGGAGCGGCGCGGCCGCACAGCTGCTCCCAGAACCACTGCGTCGTCAGCTCCGCGAGATTCGCAGGGCTAGTACCGTGGGACCCCTGATATCTTGGCAGCAGGCGCCCTTCACTCCACTCCACCAGACAAGCGACTTTTGCCAGCTCTTCCAACACTGGCAGCGATATCGTGCAGAGCGTTGGGAGGGAAGCACAATTAGATGACAGAGGCCCTCGCGCAGCTGATCCACCTTTCTCATCGGCGGCTGTCCCACTGAACAGCGCTTCGCTACACCGGTCGCCCGCTGTACGCAGAAGATCCTCCGCAAAACTCTCCGCGGTGGTCGCTTGACAATAGAGCCACCAGGCCAGTGCGCGCCGTCGTTGCTGACGGGTTTCACAGACACGTGCCACGCTCGTCCCCCATGCAAGCATCACAACAGCGGTGAGTTCTACGTACTGGCCGAGGTGCAGCGACATCTTTATTGTGCAAGTAACTAAGGCAGCCATGAAGACTACGAACCAATACCGAGACCACATGCCGCATGAGAGCGCGTGTCGCAGACCAAGCCGGGCTGCCTCGAAGTCGTCGATTGCATTGCCTACCAGCCGAAGACGGTCCATGCAGCGTTGCACCGCGTGCGCAGCGACGGTGTTGCCGGAGTGCAGGGCCCATGCCACCTGCAGCCAGCCCTCCGACGCACGCGTGAGAGCCGCACTCTGAGCAGTCACGACGGCGTGCGTCACTTCAATAGAAGCAACCACTTCTCCGGCGCGGTGGGCCACTCGTGCAGTGCAAGCGAGTAGCAGCAGAATTATCGAGCACTCTTTCACGAAACTGAGCATCCAGGTACGGTGCAACACGTGGAGATGCTGTGCAGTGTCGCCGTTGGCACTGGCTTCTCGAGAGGTTGTCCACCACAACGTCCAGACAAGCTGAGCACCAAAGATGAAGAGGAAATTGCTTAGAACCGCCAAGGCGAGCGCAAAGCCAAATGCCCATGAGGCAACCAGGTCGAACGACGTTGCGTGTTTCGGCGACGCCGTGCCCGGTTGCGCCAAGGAGCTCCAGCGCGGCAACGGAAAGATACGAAGCAACTGCACAGGCAAACGTGAACTTGTCGTGCCTTCAGATGTGGAGACCTCACAGGAGTGGGAGGAAGGAAAGGAGGACGAGGCGACTACTGCATTCGATGCGTGCGGCAGTCCTTCACCGGTGACGTCGCGGCGAATAACTTCAGCAGCTCGCAGCACCACTCGTGTGGCGTCCGCATGCTGCAGAACGAGTAGCGTTTGAAGGGAGTTAGCGGAGACGCGGGTGGGGGCGGCATGGAGTGCTGCGCACAACACCCCTTTCACAAGTGCGTCGCGAACTGGCTTCCACCTGCCACCACCACCTGTGCTCGTTTCCGCGATGGCACTCATCTTTGCCTTCCCGGCCATGCGCGCGTCAACACTGGCAAAACTCGCCGTGACTCGCAGACGTGAGGAAACGACAGATTCAAGAATGTACGACTCCCGTTGCCACGGCCGTGCCTGGTGCGCGCGCAGATACACGCAGAGCTCACGCACAAAGGCGTGCAGGCGAAGGTAGAAGCGCACGCGGCGGTACACCGTGCGAATAACAGACGGGTGCGGCTCGGCAAGGCAGTGTGCGCTCTGCTCGAGGTTGGTGCTTGTGCGCTTGTCAGCCCCAGTGGCGGTACCGATGGCCCGTAAGAGAACCGCCATGGGGCCCTCTTTCATGTGTGCCAGTTGTGCCTCGCGATTGGCCAGCAGGGCTTGTAGGACTTTGTAGCCGCGCACGAACACCACTTCTTGCACTACCGGTGGCACTTTGACAACGGAGCGGAACTCCACGGATGCGACTGGCGAGGTGGCGGCGAAGCCCAAAGTCGAGTTGTCCAGCTGATCGGTGTGCCACAGCATGGTGCTCGTTGGGCTGTTCTCTTCATCGTCCTCGTCCCCGTCATCTGGCATGCGCCGGTGCTGGCACTGGATCGGCACTTCCGTGACGGTGCCGACACACTGCGTCGGTGACGATACGGCCGGGAAGTTGGAGCGTGATTGGTGCGGTGCGCGGTAGCAGGGCTGCTTCTCGGGAGTGGCAGGATGGACAGAGGGGCTATTGCTTCGTGTCATGGGTGCTCGTGCAGCTGCGGTGCTACCAGCAGTGTCATTACCCCATAAAAATGACCTGCGAGAGGGAGCTGAGGTGCTTTCCAAGGGCATCAGCAAGGTGTCCCAGTGAATTGCTTCACTGCTCCCTAGGACACCCACGTACACGAACCAGTAGCATAGCTGCGAAGCAAAGCGGCTCATGGCCTTGGTGGTCCGCGGCCCATCACATAGGCTGCGCTCGTTATGGGTGTCACCAGCCACACCGGTGCGCTCCTTCACCTGCACCCCTCCGTCGCTGTGGTCAGTGAACCCAACAAACGCAGCCACCTGCGACGGCGAAACAGGCATGATGCAGTTCTGGCGAGCCGCCAGGAAGGGTAGAATATGTCGGTGAAGCGACCACGTCGAGTCGGTGGTGCGCACGAAGAGCGTTGCGAAGAGTTGCCGTAGTTGGGCGTCACTGGAGTCTGGCAGGACCAGGGCTGATGCGGGCGGAATCTCGTGGACCAAGAAGGCAGGCTCGATAGAGCTGGCGGCCCGCAGTGAACAGGTCAGCCCGGGATGCAACTTGCAGCGATGCGCCGCGTGCACTTGCAATGGTGTGGACGTAGGCTGGACAGCACCGCACACGTTCCTTAGCGTTGCTGCAGAGATGGTTGGTGGGGTCGCGCTGCGAGTAGACGGCGCAGCAGAGGAGCGATTAAACGCAGATGATGGCATGGGCATAGCGCTGAGTGGCTCCACGTTTTCTCGCGACGCCAGCGAGGAGGGCAACCACGCGTACGTGGCAAAAGGCTCGTTGGCATGCCCCCCAAAGCCTGCGTCGGTGCTCGCGTGCCGCGGCCGTGGAATACAGGTGTTGGAGACGGTAGCAGAGGGTGCGTTAGCGATGTGGCGTGACGCAGAGGGCCGATGCTGCTGCTTAGCATTTGTCAGTGTGCTGGCACAACAACGTGTGTTAGGCGGCACCTGCGGGGGGCGCGTAGTGAGTCGAGAAACAGAGCGGGGTGTGGCTCGGCTGGGCGACCGCGACTTCTTCGACAGCGGCGTCGCCACAGATGAGGAGCGACGTGGATGCGCTATGGCCATCCTTCGTGTTGTTCTAGGGAGGGACGACATGCAGCGACGGGCCACGGGCACGGCGGTATTTATTCTCACGTGCACGCGAGGTGCATCGCTGCCGCGTGGAATAGCAGCTGGCGATCCATTCGTTCGTCGGTGCGGGGTGGCAAGGGTGCGGCATTCAGCCAGCACTCTCTGCTTAAGCGGCGTATTTTCTCGGCTCCCTCTCACCTTTGTCGCTACACTTCGAGGCGAGATCGATGTAGTGGCTGGCCGTGCCTGCAGCCGTCGAGAGAACTTCGTCAATGAAGAGTGTTGTGGCATACTTGCCAGGGCAGCGGGCCCGCGGCCAGCTGGGCGAAATCCCATGGTGGGGACATTCGCGGTGGACTGTGAGAGGAGATGCGGGTGCATGAGTCGCTGTTTCACCACACGGGCGGATAACAGAGCCAAAAAGGGCAGTGAAGCGCACCGTGCGAGGCTGCTGCCTGTAAAACCAAGTCGTCCAGCGGACCGGCAGAAGCGAGAAGCGGGGTATCACTATATATATAAATATATATGGGTGTGTGCATCAGGGAGATAATGGGCCCCTGCTAGCCAGGCCTTTGTGCGTCACCCCCTCCCTGCACACAACGTGGGTGTCGAGAGTGTCCGTGTAGGGAAATCCACTTGAATAGAAAATGAAGGCGGTGTAGTTGCAGTGTGGCGGCTTGCAAGTCCTCGGTTAGGCAGACGTCTGCAATGCGTGTGCGACCGTCTTCCCGCCCACGTACGTCGGTGTGTGACGACCTCGCAGAGCTGCCGGCGCACTGAAGACAGGCGCTGCGGATGCCGTACCACGAATAGGCAAGAGGGACACCACAGCACACACACACACACACACACACACACACACACACACACACACACACTGAAAGCGAGAGCGAACAACGCGTGCAAGAGACCAAGTCCCACGCAAGTATATTGTGAAACGAATCCCCGAACTGACAGACACACCACACAGGCACGTGCACGATGAATGCCCACACCTGGCGTGGATTCCGTGGCGATAGAAAGAGAGGAGAGGGGGAGATGACAGTGGGGGCACGTAGGAATTCAACTACATCACCTTGAACAGGCTGTATCAGTGCTGTGCGCATGCACATGCACGCACGGTAGCAGGGGGGGGGGAGGTAGAGGTGAAGGATACAGTCGGTATGTGGCTGCACCGTTCGCAGGCATGCAGCCGATCCTTCACCCACTACTTGACGCGTGTGCACCAACGCTCAAAGGTGCACAGGGGTAAGCAGAACACACGCGCATTGATTGATCCCCAAGTGCTGGGGCGTGAAGACAAACCCCAGGAAATCAATCTGAACCACAGAAGAGCAAGGAAAGATACGCACACGTAGTCAGTGATACGGCGCGCGTGAACGTGCGTACGCTCAAGTACGAGTTCCGCTGCAGCAACGCAGCCTGCCCATATTCTACTTTACATGTACCAGAAGTGATTAAGAGAGGGAGGGAGAAACAAACAGAACGCGAGCGAGCGAAGGAGAGACGTGAAGGAGGGGGAGGAGGGGTGGTCGTGGTGGTCCCTCCCTCTTCCCCATGAGCTGTGACGATGCCCTACCCGGAACGCTGAGCGGCAGCTTTGCGTTGCGCCGTCTGTTCACCCTCTCTCTTTTCTTTTTCATTACGTTGCAGCGGCGGCGGCGGCCTTGCGTCCATTTTTCCCTCTCTTCGTGCCAGTGGACTTTGCCGCTCCGCTGCCCCTCGCCCTCCCCCTTCCTGCCTTGGACTTTTGCTTGAGCCTCCGACTTGGCCAGAGTGGCAGGCTGCTGACACCACTGCTACGCTCCGTGAGAGAAATCTGTCGTTGTGATGACCTGCTCACCGTCGTCATGGCGTCCTCCTCGCACGTATCGCGGCCCTTCGTATTAACGAAGTTAGCAGCGATGCACCGATGAAGGCGCTGGGACTCCTCGGCCTGCCCGTGGCACATCTCCTGAAACGACACCGACTGATCGCCGCTGCACTCAGCAAACATGTTCGACGCCTTAACGCATAGTGCCACTACCATTGCGCGCCACCATGGGTCGAACACCATCGGCGTCAGACCGCCAGTGTCCTCCATAATGCGAGCTGCGCCGGCGCGGATCATGTGCGCCGGGTGAGGGGGTCCCACTGGCCGCCGAAGCCCCGGCACGAGCGGCAGCGGCGATCTGCAGTCTGCGTTACCCGTGGTGAGGAAGACAAACTCGCGCAGCAGCCGGCGCGACTCGCGTTCCCAGCGGTGTGAAACAGTTGCACTCGTCGAAGCTGCGCTGGGGTTCCGTGCGCCAACCGCCGGCAGTGTCGTACTGCTGGGCGAAAAGGTCATCCTTGCGTGTGGTCCTCCGCCTCCAGTACCGCTGCGGGTGGGCACCATGCAGTTCATCAGTGGCACAACGGCGTTCACATCCACCATGGGTACATCGCGTGAGTACGTGGCTAGGCGACCAAGCAGGTCGAGTGCCGTCGTGTCCGCCACCGGCTTCAGCAGCATGCGAGAGAAAGGTGCATTGTTATCCATGGTGTTTTTTAGCACGTGCGCGGCGGTGCGGGGGTGCAGCAGCACTCCATTCATGCACGCTGTGTACAAGGACGTCAGTCCAGAGGGTGCGCTGCCAGGGTCCTTGTAGGCAAAGTGAAAGGTTCCCTTCTGCAACGCGTGGACAACCATCGGATGTGTGTCGGTAGCGAGCTCGTAGAGCTTCTCGAGGCACCCCGCTGCCATCGACGGCAGCACCTCAAACTCAGGCACAACGACGTGATCGCTGTCGTCCGTGCATGCCGCGTACGTGAAGTCGTTCAGAATCTGCAACGCTGGCACATCAAGGAGAGAGAGGTCGGTAAGCGTGACTGAGTCCATCAAGGCTCCATCAGCAGGCGGACCCACCCCCCCGCCGCGATTGTTCATCGTGGGAAGCTGCGTTATGGACGTCGCAGTTTCGCTATCGCTGGCTAACGCCTCACCCGTGCCACGGTCGCAGAACTTCAGCCCGATCCTGTCGTTGAGACTCTGCAGCACCGGGGACATGTCCAGCCACACAGCGTCATCCATCACCACATACGGGTGCGCCACCGCCGCTGTAGCGCTGGGAATAAAGTCAAGCGGTGGCAGTGGTGCGAGTGGAGTGGCGCTACTAAGAGGCATCTCGGCGTTACGCTGCGACCCCGGGGACGACATCAACGGGTTGCCGTGCAGGTCCCTTGGTGAGCCGGCAAAGCTGTCCGTGTCGAGATACATGCTAGGTGACGACATCTCTGCGGCTGCCGCGGCAGCTTCTCCTTCCGTGGAGAACAAACGGGAGGAACTTCCAGACGGTGGTGTCACCGTCAACTTGATGGAAGCCGCAGCAGATCCCCGACGCTGACCGGCTCGTGGAACTTCGGAGTGCCGCTGCGGAGCCGCTAGAGACGGCGTCTCGTACGCAACAGTGACACTGGATGGGGGAGCCGTCGCCTCCAGCGTCCGCCTCGACTGGCCCCACTGCGTTGGCGATTCCTCCATCATCGAGACGTCCTCGCAGTTGTTCTTGGTGTCCCGCGTTGAGAGTGCCTCGCCGTCCTCGAATTCACCGTAGCCCACCGTGTTCACAACGGGACTCGACAACGTCGACGACAGCGTACTGAGTGCGGTCGGATGCGCGGCCGCTGCCGCTGCAGTCAGTACCGTGTTAGATGGGTCGCATCCGGCGGTGGTGATCATGGATATGGAGGTCTGCATGCGCACCAGCGAGCCGGTGGCGACGTCGTAGATGCCGGTGAGGTACGGCGGCAGCGACAGCACCGTAGGACGCGCGGCGCCGCGTCCACCGGCGTGAGTGCCAGGTTTGCTGTCTCCCTGCTCTGTGTCAGTACCGCGGCCACCCTTACCGCCACCACCGTCATTGCAACGCACGTTGCTACTCCTGCGTCGCCTGACGCCCTCCAGAGAGCTTCTGGAGAGGCTGGCGAAGTCCATCTTGTCCTGTTCGACGAAGGGTGCGTGCACAAGGATCTTGAGATAGCGCGCGAGCGCGTCGACGTTCCAGCGGAGGTGCATTGGTGAGTCGGAAGCAAGGAAGCCGAGCGATACCGCGTTGTTGAGGGCCGGCAGAATCCAGCAGTCGAAGAGGATGAACTTCCCGAGGCGGTGCTGCTCAATCGTGTGCAGGAGGCGTGGCAGCGAGGCAGCGGGCGCAGTTGCCTCGGGCATGGCCCTCCCGCTGGTGCCCGTCACGGGGACATCCACACTGCAGAAGGCGGGTGTGTGGGGCGCTCCCGACTCACCAGCGCCGCCGCGTCGGCGCAGACCAGCGTAGTAGCGCTGTCTGCACACCCGGAGGCAGTCCTCCGCAATGCGGCTCGGCGCATCTGCCGTCATGCCTCCTACAGGAGTAGTTGAGCTAGCACGAGTGCCGGGACGCCGCGGTCGATTATGATGGCTGTTGCCAGACGCCGCCGCCGCCGCCGCAGCCCGAGTGGCGCCAACGCTCTCGAGCATGTGCAGGTGTACGGTGGACACAAACTGAGTGAGAAGGACGGAGATGCCTTGCGGCAAGCGCGCCGCTGAGCGCTTGCCGTACAGGAACCCGAAAAAGCTGTTCAGAGCGTACAGTATGTCCTGGCAAATGAGGTCTTCCAGAGTGCCAAGTCGGTAGAGGAAGTCGCAGCGCGCCACCTCTTTGTTGGCGGCGGTGTTTGGGGCGGACGGCGCGCCTCCTGGCAGTCGGATTTGTTGGCGTTGGCTCCCTCGCGTCGCTGCAGTGTCAGTGCCGTTGAACGCGTCTTGTGCGGATGGGGATGGGGATGGCTGTAGAGCCGCCCACGCCGCATCGAGCTCAAGGGTGTTGACGTAGAGCTGAACATTCGGTCTGTGTAGCGACTCGAAGACACGGCGGCAGAGCTGCTTCAGCCAATTGCCGCCGTGTAGGCGGAGGTAGGTGGTGAGAACCACCAAAGGGCTGATGAAACTTGCAAAGGTGTCGGAGATGGGGGCCGGCGCGAGACTCGACGATGTAAACCTCCCAGATCCACGGTCGCCACGGCGGGCCTTCACGTCAGCCGGCAATACGCTCTGCCGCTTCTTGCGGCCGACACGGTCGGGTCGATCATCGCGCAGATGTAGCGGCTTCTGGTACACCTCCAGCAACGCCACCGCTTCTACAAGGGACTCGACAGGGTTGTACATCTGTGCGCGACCAGGCAAGTACGGCTGCGGCTGCGGCCGCGGCGGCAGGGAGAGCGACGGGTCATCTGCTCCAGTCGGGGAGAGGGCATTGCCGTGACGTGGCGAGGCCAGATGCGATCCCTCAACCTGGTACAACATTGTGTCTAACGGTGATCTACTGCCTGGGGAACTTCGGCTCACCCTCCTGAATACTCCCAGTCGATTGTTGAGTGGCTCTACTCGCGCCGCTGATAGCGGTGCCGTCGCGCTTGCGATCAGAGCTGGATCAAGTGGTACCTTGGCGTTCGCTGTCGTCACATCCACAAACCAGTAGGCAATTTCAAAGAGTGCGTTGATGTCGCGCTCCGTGACACGCTGCGGCTCTACGTCAATGTTGAGGACGCCGCTGGCGCCGGTGCCGGAGAGTTCGTCACTTGTAGAGGCGCCATCTTCCATCTTGGAGACACTAAGGTTGCGCCTTGTTGATTGTAGATCCTCTTTACCAGCCGTCGTCGTATCGCCCTCTCTAACCTGTGTGGCGTTAAAAGCGGCCGCAGTGGGGAAAGCGGGAGCCGTTGTCGAGGCTGGCGAAGGGCGCGTCGTGGCCATACCTGGCAGCTGAAACTGGTGCTGCCGCAGAAGCGCCATACGACTGATGAAGCGGTGCGCCGTCACCGTGTCTAGCGCGGCATCTGTCAGGAAGTCCAGCACTCGGCGCAGCATCGACAGGGTCGTGCGTGTGGAGCTTTGCTCGTAGGCCAGGATAATGCGCTCTGTCATCTCTTGGATGAGCATGAGCGGGCACGTGTGGCACCGCTCCTCCGTATTGCAGGTTGCGCTGCTCGAGGTGGTGAGTTGACGGGCTGCGTTCTGTAGAAACACAGACTCCCGCCTCGCCTCTACACAGAGCCGCGAGTGAGTGTGGGCGTGGGTGTAGAGCAACTGCAGCTCCACGAGCATGGCTGTGACTTGGGCGTAGTTGTAGCTGACGTCGTGTATGAAGAAGAAAGAGAATGGCGCCTTGTCCCAGCGATGGCGGTGCTCGTAGGCCTCCCGCCATGAGCCGTACTGACTAAGCAGCGGAAGGCCGACAAGATCAGCCACGGCGGTGGCAGCGGGCTGGTGTCCGTTGACGCTGCGGAGCTGGCCCCGTCGCGCCGCCTGGAACTGATCCACTGCCCGCTGCACTACCGCCGGAGGCGAGATGACGACAAAGAAAGGCGAGAAGCTCTCCAAAGTGCGTTGCAGCGCATCTTCCGGCACCGCGAGTGCGCTGCTGACGTGGGTGGGAGAGGCAAATGTGGCGCTTCCAGCGACGTCCGCGGAGGAAGGGCCAAGCGCGATAATTTCGAGTAGGCGCTGCCGCAGTTGCGTGGCGCGCTGACAGTGGTCGGCGGCTTCACGGTGCACCCAGGCCATGAGGCGGTTATCCATCAGCAGGGCCCATGTCTGGTGGTGCAGACGCAGCACCGCCTCTGGCAACCCGTGTGGATTCGTATCGAAAGTTTGGTTTGCCAGAGACGAGAAGTCGGGTCTCGAAAGCGTGAGGAGACTGGGGTTCTTGCTGTTCAGCGCGCGGTGCCTTGTGCGTTGCCCGTTGGCTGCGTCGCGCGCTTCCCATCGCCGGCGCTCGTGGTCGACCGTGCGCGTGCCGCTCGCGCTTTCGTCGTCATCATTGTCTGTATCCGAATTCAGCCACAGAAAACTAAAGAACTTCGTCGAGAAGACATCGTTGGTGTCGAAGAAGTCGTCTTTGCGCAGAACGGCGCCGTGGCCCAACCGTCGCGCACCGCTGCTGTGGACAGGGCGGCGGAAGCTGTGTGTTCTGGCTCCATGCCCGTCAACAGAGAAAGACATGTCCAGGCTGAAAAACTGATCAGCCGTGCCGCAGTCGCGAGGCGAGTCGCTTGTGCAGGGGTCTTCCGCACCTTCCAGGCCAACGTAGTGAGATTGGTGCCTTTTCGGGTTGGGTCTGTCACTGTCACCACCGCTAAGGCAGAATTCGGGGAGAACTGAGCTACCGTTCGGTTGGTAGCTCCCCTCCCTGTCGGTATCCACCGTCGACTCATCATAGTGGTCATCATCCTCTACGTTGTCACCAGCACCTTCGCTGCTGTTGCTGCTGCTGCTGCTTTCGCGCTGAAGGAGGATGGCCTGCCGTCGCATCGGATAGACGTTATGGGCAGTGGTGCTAGGGTCTTTCGCTATCGGTGGTGGGTAGGTGCAGCAGCCGAACTCCTTCAGGTAAAGATTGCGCCACTGAAACTCATTAGCGAGCGCAGTCCGAAAGGTGTGCTCATGGGACTCGCGGGACATCACCCACCGGTGGCGTGCGAGCGTGTCTGTGTGTGTGTGTGTGTGTGTGTGTGTGTCCTTCAGAGGGCAAGTGGTGCGTGATGGCAGTACGGATAGGCCTGCAGCAAGCGTCGAAAGAGAGGGAGAGGGTTGCCGGCGGATGTCCTTCAGAAATGCGCGCAGGCACGTACCAGGTGCGAAGGGGTGTTATTCAGTGGGGCTCTTCGGAATGGCACTCTGCCTGCCCCCTGTGCGACGGTGGTGGTGACGACACCGTCGCCTGATAGCGCACCGACGTCCTGCGACTACAATAAAGAGACTGAGGGGAATGAGGGGACGAAGAAGGGAGAGAGGTAGGAGATGCAGTTGCGCCTCACCCAGACGGAAGGGAGAAAGAGAGACAGAGGAGGGGACTTGCGTATTTCATTATGCGATAAGGCTGCAAAGTCACTGATGGCGCCACCTGCGAGTCAGGACGAGGTGGGGTGAAGGGAGGGGTGTCTGCCTGATGCGGAGGCTGCTGATGCCTTTCTCCTGCGCAGTCCAAACTTTGTGGCGGGAGGAGGATGAGTGTCGTTGAACGTTTTCTTTCTATGGCAGACTTTCCCCTTTGTCCGGACTGCAGTGCACTTCATGGAAGGGGGAGGGGCGTTGCTCAGAGGGAGAGAGGCGGTGAAAGCGAGAACCACATGCGTGTACAGCATCTCAGCTCTACCTTCCTCAGGAGTCATACGCCGCACTGTCTCGACTATACTCGCGATAGACTTCTCTTCGGAAGTTGAGAGAGTGATGCCGCATGAGGGAGTTGTAAAGGAGGAAACGATGGCAGCTAACAGCGTCCGCGACAATCAGTACCAAGAGGAGGAAAATCCATGAGACTCAACACACACACACACACACACACGAGCACACACACACGCACACACAGGCACACACGCGCACACAGAGCAGCTACAAAAATACCCATACACCACAACGCTCACCCACGCTTGCACGAGATCTGATAAGCGCGTGAGAGAGAGAGGAAAAGAGGAGGAGGAGGAGGGGGGATCGATGTAAGGGGGCGGAGGAAGGGCCCAGCGCACACAGAGAGAGAGCGGAGGAGGGATGCGTGAGAGGCACCGTGCCCACCTAAAAAACAAACAAACAAACAAAAAAAGGCGCAGTAAAGAGTGACCCATCAAACAAAAGACATACACAAGTGCAGTGCGGGTCAGGGGTGGGGTGGGGGTGGGGGAGAGAGGAGGGCACACCAAATGCCTCAACGCACAGGACAAAGAGAGACGTGGACGTCGACGCGGGTTGTTAGGGATGAAGGCAAGAGAAGAGAGTAGGTGTGCGCGAGCAACCACCACCACCACACGAAGGCCTGGGGGCAGGGGAAAGAGATACACAGAGGGTACACGTACATACATCACAACGCGGTAGCAGAGCAGACCTGTCGCTTTCAAAGGTGAAAACGAGGGAAGGAGGGGTGGGTGGTGAGCAGACAAAGTGCAACCGAAAGAGAGGGAAGACAGAGGGAGGGAGTGACGTGGTTAAAGGTGGCAAGAATGGCAGGAGTCGATGAAAGAAGAGGAGAGGATCAAGCGATGAACGACAGGGGGTCCGCGATTCATAGGAGAAGCAGCCAAAGCAACAAGGCATAGAGCATGACACAGGTATTCTCACACCCTTGCTCCCATTGGCTCACATATTGTCCTTCCCTTTCTTTTTACTCGCACCATGACCGTTTCGCTGCCGGCACACGTCAGGAGTGCACCGCCCCTCGCATCTCTGTCGTGCGTCGCCGACTAGCGAACGAGCTTTGAGCAGGTGGAGAGCAGCACCCAGGCAAGGGCCACGAAAAGGAGGCAGTACACCGCCAGCTGCAGCACATCTGCGTTGAAGCGCTCCGGCTTCAGCCCGATGTTTGTGAGGTACTGCACACACATGATCGGGATGCTCTCCGACGACTTATTGCCCGTTTCGTCGGTCGGGGAGAAGACGCAGTGCTGGCCGTTGAGCTCGTTCACTATGAGCGACTCAAAAGCGAGGAAGAAAGGCGAAATGGACTTGAAGGCGCGCAGGGCTAACGGGATCGTCTCGGCTTGCACTAGCGCCCCACCAAAGACGAAGTTCCACAAGATGAAGACGCTGCTGAGCAGTACAGCGGTGCCAAAAGTGCCGCTGACAATGCCGATGCACAGGATTATCATCGTGATGGAAATGGAGAACAGTGCAATGATGAGGATAAAGTAAAAGAAGTGCAGACCAGCGTCGACGCGGAAGCCCATGGGGAAGTAAATGATTGAGGTGAGCGCCATGGCGGGGATAATGCGAAGCGGGATAATGTCGACAGCCATTTTGGAGATGAGGTACGGCCATGTGGTATAGAAGCCGTTCTCCCGCTCCACGTTGAACAGCTTCCGCTCGGGGATAAGCTGCTCGAGGCAGCTAAGAGACACGAAGGAGGTGACGAGAAGTAGAAACGACACGGAGCCGGCACGGTTCAGCGACCCGGGAAGATCGAGTGCCTGCTCGCGGTAGAGGACGCACATGAGCATCGCAAGGCACGCCACCACGGCCGCGTGGCACACCACCAGGTGGAAGGAGCCAAAGAGACATGTAATGGAGCGGGACACGAGCAGGTGCAGCTGCTCATACACGTTCGCATAGTACATGCGGAAGCTAAAAGTGAGGTTGAGTATGTCGGCCCCACTCACCTGCTCATCGTCGTCGTCGAGAGCTGTGAAGTTGTGGGGCAGTAACGGCGGGTGCGAGTTTGGTGCCACGGGACTGCGGCACGGTGGCACCTGCGTACGGGCCGAAGTCACTGCAGACCGGTCTGCCGAGGTGCTCCTGTAAAGCATATTCGTGGTGTCAGTGATATCGAGCGCGGCCGCCTCCTGCAGCTCCGTGCGCACGGCGTCGTCGAGCATCTCCTCGACTTTCATGAGGTACTCGGCCTGGTTGTTGTGTAACTCCTTCCTCGGGACCTCTCGCGTGTTACCGAAGGCCGCCGTGACGCGCTGCTCAAACGTCGCAGCAGCTGCTGCGGCGGGGCCACAGTAGATGCTCATTCCCTGTGATAGCAGCAGCACTTTGTCAAAAAGCTCGTAGATTTCCTGAGAGGGCTGATGGATGCTGAAGATAACGATGGGCCGGAATGCGAAGTAGTGCGTGGCATATACGCCCATCACTGAGTCCTTCGCCAGCTCCACCACCGTCTCTATCACGTGCTTCGCACTCACTGCGTCCAACCCACTCGTCGGCTCGTCAAGGTACAGAATGCGCGGATTCGCCAGCAATTCCACCGCGATAGACACGCGACGCTTCTCACCACCGCTGATGCCGCGTGTCCTTTCGTCGCCAATGAGCGTCTGCGCGCAGTGCTGCAGCCTCAGCGTCTCGATGATGTGCTTCACGATGTGACGCACAGTGCTGGGTGAGAGCGCCCTTGGCAGTTTTAGACGTGCGGCGTAGAGGATCGTCTGCTCCACAGTTAAGGACGGCAGCAGTGTGTCCTCCTGGGAGACGTAGCCGATGATGCTGCGGTATTGTGCTGTACGGGCACCCGTAGTGGTGACTGGCGTGCCGTTCAGGGAAATTGTGCCGCCAACTACTCCAGACTTTGCGCGGGCTGAGAGCAGGTCCAGCAGCGTGGTTTTGCCGGCACCGGAAGGTCCCATGATAGCCAATACCTCTCCCGAGTGCACAGTGAAGCTGATGCGGTGAAGCACCGTGCGTTGTGAGCCTTCTTCCACAGTCCCCAGCCAAGGTGCTTTCAAGGTGTACTGCAGCTCTGAAACCTGCAGCTTCAGTGGCGTGGCAGCGAGTCGGCGCACCTTCTCAATGCGCGCGCACTCCTGCGGCGTCAAGGCTCGCGCCTGCTCATACACGCTCGCACGAAGAGAGGAGGTGCTCTCAGAGCGACGGCTGTTGCGGGAAGATCCCCGTGGAATATAACTCCAGTGCTCGGCGCGCGGTGCTGGCGAGTCGTACAGCAATGATGACTGCTCGTGTCCGCTGGCGGGGCTACTCACGCTGTTGTTCAGATGCACGTGGGTCTCATTCACGAGAGCTGGGCCGCCACCTTCGTTGTGACCGTCGTTGGGGTCGCTGTGCGGGGTATTCATGTGGAAGGTGACGAGGAACTCCTTGGCACGCTGGCTGGAGATACTGCAGGTGTAGTAATAGTGAATCCCAACCGCGCTCGCCACGAGCAGCACCAGCAGGGCAAGAAGGATACCGAGATTCTGCTTCGCCAGGACGGAAGCACCGCCGCCGCCGTCGTCGTCCGACGGGCCACCAGGGAAGCGGTCGGCGTCGACGCACTCAGAGGCGTAGCAGCTCGCCTGGAACACCAGCGAGAGATCGGACAGCGTCAGCTCGCAGCTTGAGCTGCTCTGCCCGCAGGTAAAGCGGATGCTGTTCCTGATCGATGGAAGGATTTGGTCATTCAACGCCGCTGTCGTCGAGCATATCGGTTCATACTGCGCTGGTGGGTCCTCGGCGCAGGCGCACTGCGTCTTCTTGCATTCGTATATGATGGTGTCCTCCGGGTTCGAGATGGCTTGCATACCGATGATCATCAATAAGATATACAGCAGCACCGTGGCGGTGATCATAGAGGCCAGAGTCACAGAGGTGAACTTGGTGCGGGATGGCCCGAGGAGCTTCGTGAAGGCACCGAGAAGCGCGAGCAACGCGCACTCCATGATGAGCACAATCTGTCCGGTGGTGCGTGTTATGCGGAAAAAGCGCTGCCACAGCGTGTTCCTGTTGGTGTTGCTCGGATCAGGGTCCCTCTTACCGTACTTGAGCGAGCACTGGTCCGCTCTGCAGCGGAAGAAAGGATCGAGGTAGCTCTGGTTCGGCTCCATGCGATAGATGGCCATGTTGCACACGCCTTGGTCACCCCTCCTGAAGGCGGTGCCGTCTGATGTGGAGCAGTTGAGCATGATCTCTGCAGTGATATTGCGGCCGCCACCCATGAGCCGAATGAAGAATTCGTTGTTTAGCTTGCACTGGAACTGTTTGTTGTCGCTACGGATGACCATGCTGCTGTCGCACTCCGCAGAGCTGCCAGCGTACTGCCTGC
The DNA here is from genome assembly GCF_000002845.2 of Leishmania braziliensis MHOM/BR/75/M2904. Lineage (NCBI taxonomy): Eukaryota > Euglenozoa > Kinetoplastea > Trypanosomatida > Trypanosomatidae > Leishmania > Leishmania braziliensis. The sequence continues at coordinate 134,880 of NC_009315.2, read as the reverse complement.
ACGCCACATTGTTTTGACACAACTGACAGCTGAGGCCAGCGAAGTCCTTCTCGTCGCAGTGTTCGCATAACTTGTTCTTCGGGTTGACGGGCGACACGCGGTGCGGTCCTGTGCCGCCGATCGAGTTGGGGCACTGCCTCTGTGAGCAGTTCGCTGAGGTGTAGTAGAGGGGGCAGATGCAGTGGTCGCCAACAAGGGTGCCCCCGTTGAGGCACGTGATTGGCTCTGCCTGTGAGCTGGAAGGGCCGAGCAGAAGATCCGCATTGTCCCACATCGCCAGGTCCACCTGGTGAGCTTTCGTGGTAGAAGTGAGAGGGAGGAGGAGGAAAGCAGCCATGAGAGCAGCGACTGCTCTGAGCACAGCGGCGCGGTGCTGGCGCGGCACAGCATTGGGCGCTGTCTTCCGCGATGGCGCCATCATGTCGCTCTCCCAACGTACGTACCTATGCAACTCGCCAGGTACGAGGCGTTCAAGGATGTGAAGTGACGACCACAGTCGCCACTAAACGAGGAAACCTGAAAGGTGAGTCAGGCGCAAGAGACGAAGAAGTGGGGCAGAGTGCTGCTCTGCAGGCGATGTCCGTGACTGCCCTCCAAAGTGCGTTAGTGTGATGTGCTTAGCGGTGTATGCGCCTGTAGAGTGTGAGCGTGTGGATGAAGCGAGTGGCGGCCTTTTGTATGCACTCTGGACTACGTAGGGGAGGAAGAAGTGCAGCGGCGCGCAAGGCTACGCATAAAGACGAAAAATAAGACGGTGTGTCTCGATGGACGGCACAAGAAGGCGCAGCGGTACCAGCCAAGAGCAATATCAGCAGTGACGGGGAGGGGGGGGGGCCAGTCGACGCAGCACGAGCAACAGGAGCAAGAGAAGGCGGGAGGGAGAACAGACAGGGTTAGAGATGGTTCAAAGCCCGAGGAATTGCAACAGGCACAGAGGGGGACAGGGAGGAGGGTGACAACACGACGAGTCAACACCACAGCAAGGGACAATAGAAAGCAACCGAGACGGAAAAAAGGGTCGTGGAAAGGGAGGGAGGAGGTAAAAGCTGAAAAGAAAATTCGGGGTAGGCCAACACCACACGACGTGCGCGCGTGTGTGTGTCTGTCAGCGTAGGTGTTAAGAGCCGGGAGGCACAGAGAAACAGGGAGAGAGAAAGAATGCCTCACACAGTTACGAGTGGGTCTAGCTGTGGATGTATGTGAGTGCCTTATTTGTATGAGTGCGCCGGGGATTGCGTGCGTGTGCGCAGAGGTGTCCGTGAGCGGATCCTCTTGCGTGTGGGAGAGTCAGATGCTCGTAGGAGGAAGAAACGAAAGAAGCAGTGTGTGTCTAGGTGGGTGGGGGTAGGGCGTAGCGTCAATCAGAGAAGCTGTAGATCGATACAGAAGGTGGAGAACAAGAGAGGATTCGACAAGCCTATTGAATGTCCCCTGTCTTTTGCTTACTCCTTAGCACAACTTGGCCCGTTCTTTGTGTTCTTGGCGTTTGAATGGTGTGGCGCTGTGGGTGGCGCGTCAGAGATGTGACGACTTTTCCACACGGCACGTGCGCGTGTGGGTACCGTAGCGAGGCATTCGACGCGAGTGCGGTCGAATTAAGCGAGAGCCAAGGAGGTTCGCCGAGGCAACGTTGGCGATGACCAGGGCATTTCGGGGGAGAGAGGAGAGAGGGGGAAGGGGACATGAGGGTGACGCGTTTGAGAAAGAAGGGAGGTGTGGAAGAAGAAAACGAGATGCATGAGGGATGTGGAGAGAGAAGGAGGTGCGGCCTGACGGAGTGAAGTGAATCACGGTTAGCACCGCAGTGAATGCACCTCCGGCCTCCATTCCGCACTCTCCTTCCCCTTTCCATCGGCTGGTGCTGCACGCATGCCTTTCTCCCCCTTTTGGTTTTCCTAACGAGAACGCTCGTTCGACGCGAAGAGGGTTGGCTGAAGCTACAACCCGCCCACTGACGTGATACTCGTCTACAGGCCAAAGAACGGGGTGAGAGAAGACGACGACACAGGACCGGAAAAAGTGGTGGAGGAAGAGAGAGAGGGGGGGGGTTGAAGGGTGGAGGAGCTGTCGTTGCTGCACCTCCTTCCCTTCCTCCGACGCAGCTTTGTTCGTCTGTAGCGCGTTTCTTGTTGTTTTTATTCCTTGTGCCTACCACACATGCACACACCTACACCTACACACGCGCACGGACATCATAGCCCTTACTTCCATGGTGCCCTCGTAGCCCTCACTTCCTCGCTGTCCCTCTGTTTCTCGCTCACACTCCACCTTTTCGCCACTCTAACGTACACCGAGCAACTTAGCACGCCTCTTCAATGCAGCTCAAGGCCGAGCTGTACCCAGGAGGGAAGAGGTGAGGGAGGCCATGAAGAAGCGAGAGGAGGGTTTCTGAGATGACTGGATGAGTAGAGGAAAGAGAGCGCGAGGCAGAAGACGAGAAGGAGGGAGTAGGGGAGGGGTGGACCGGTAGACAGGGATAAGATGAAGACGACATAGGCAACACAGAAGAGGGGAGCAGCTCGCACCCAGACACACGAGAAAGTACGAATGTTTTGTTGTCGAACAGGCGAGGGGGTGGGGTGTTGGTGGTGAAGGATGAGAAGGGGTAGAGAGTAGAGGTGTCCGTCCTGGTTCTACGGCTTCGCCATGCGCACACACCCACGCACGGTGGCAGAGGGCTTTGCGCTGCTCCTTTAGCACAACATCCCTGTCCCTGTGCTTCGTCCACACCTCAGACAGCCGCTCCCTTCACTTGTTCAGTTTACTAGCGAACACTACACCATGTCACCGTTGTGTTAGTAGCGGGTGGACGGCGCATCGGCATGTGCGTCTTCGCGTGTCTGTGGCTGCATACGCTAGAGTCGGCAGGCACCAGCATACGGTCGGCAGCACTCACAGACTGACAGCACATAACCTCCACAGGCGTCCTCACCGGTGCAGACACATACGCAGATTTGATTCCCATACTACCAACTCTCCCCAGCTTACCCGTCATGAGTGGCTGCTGGGCGATGCTACTGGTGGCGCTACCACGATTGAAACCCCTGCACAGCCAACTTCTCTGTCTTGTGCGCTTTTCGGTGTAGAATAAAAAGCGTCTCGAAGCAGCGCAGACACACCCGCGCACGCACTTGTGCGATGGCAAGACGAGGCGTGAGCGAGGGGAGAGGGGAAGGGGTCGATACATGGGTCGTACGACGGGGAAAAACAGAAGAGAAACACATGGAAACAGAGAAGAGAGCGTGCAATTTCCTATGCAAAGCAAAGCGAGAGAAAAGACGAGTAATCACAAGCGCCAGCGCTTCCCTCATCAAGTGCGAGCCCAGTGTAAAAGAATGGCTGCAGAGAGGCTGAAAAGTAAAGCACTTGGGGGGTGCACATACACATTCACCAGATTCTTCACCAGCCGCGGTGATACAGGTGCTCGGGGTTGCCGGTAAGCTTATAGGTGATGTGGCGAAAAAAGTCCTGACGGTCGCTACCCCAGAAGAGATCGCGGCGCTCCTCCGGCGTCATAGTGCGGAAGTCGCCGATCGACGGGTTGTTATTGATGCGCACAAACGCGAGCTCACGCATGTACTGCAGGTCATCAAAGCCCCAGTTGCGCGCCTCAGTGCGCACGGCAAACTCGAGCGGGTCGCTATCGAGGTACTCAATATCAATCGGCGGGGACGTGAGAGGGAAGTGAAATTGACGGATTTGCTCAACCGCCGGCATCGCTGTGAAGGCCGAAATGCGGGACGTGAAGCGACGCATCATTGCGATGATTCCTTATCTCTTCTAGTGTGTGTGTGTGCGTGTGTATTGATTTGAGCAGAGAAGACGATCGGGGAGGGGGGAATCAGGGCGTTAGACTTACAGTACACTTAAACCGTCTCAAGTATGATGGGAGAACGAAGGAGTAGGAGGTGCTTGTGCAGGCGAGTGGGACTGTGATCGCACGTCAGGCGAATAAGATACGAAAGTGACGATACACAATACAGTGGAAGGCATGAGTAAGTTAGGTGTTACAGGTGCAAGGAGAGCAGAGGAGATGCCAAAGAGCGCAAGAGAGGGGAGGAAAAAAGCACGTCGACTCTTGGTAGGGAAAGGGAGGCACGCAGTTTCTCTGTCAGGCAGTGGTAAGGCAGTGTGTGCATGCACGCCTAAGCGGCGCTCCGCTTGCCAGTCTTTCGGCGATATAGTCGATGAGAGAGGTGGGTAGGAGCAGCGCGGAGCGCAAGATTCTTGCCGAAGTATAGCAGATACGCATGGTGGGTGGGTCGCCACCGCCACCTCCACGGCAGCAGCAGCGGCAGTGTCTGCCCCCGACCCTCCTTTCACGTTCTTCCTTATAATCATGAAAGCTTGTCCACGTTGTCCTTGTAGCGCTCTGCCGTATTTTCTTTTTCTTTTCATATTTGCCAAATTTTTCCCAACCCTTCGCTTCGTGAGCCTTCTTTTCCTGCCCAATCGGCCTCTCCGTCGCCTCTCGGTGCAGGCCGAGAAGCAACACAGCCCCGGAGGCACTAGTCGCACTCTCAGCTTCTATAGTTACGCACACATACGCCGGCACACGTAGAAATCCTACCGCCTCTGTGCGCGTCCAAGGACTCCGCAATAACCCTTTTTACCTCGGCACCTTTCATTTCTTCTCTGTCTTGATCCACGCCCTTCCATTTTCTCGCGCGCCGGTGCGTCCCTAGGTGTACAAGCAAGGAACGTGTGTACTTGAGGTAGTTGGGCACCTGTTTGGCGAGGAATGCGAGGGCACCTGGAACGGTGGGAGGAGGAGGAGGATAGACAGATGAGGGTTGCACGTGAGCAGAGAGTGCGACGAGGGAAGAGAGCGGGGGGATCTGCGGGTCACGCGCATTATGCGTGTGTGCGCGCCCGGGTGAGGTGAGAGGCGAGGTGTGCAACTGTGCCGCCGGCCGAGTCGCCGAGGAAAAAGAAACGGAAGAGAGGGGGGAGGGGGAAGATAAAGTGGAGAGGCGGAGAGAAGGTATAGCGCAACCTCAACCTTCTGCCGCCTGTCCGAGATGGTGATGTGGGTGGTGTAATGGATTCGTTTTTTTTTTTTAAATCAGTGACTTCCAACATGCAATGAAGGAAGAACGTACCCAAAAAAAAAAAAAAGGGGAGGGGGAAAGAAAGAAAGGAAGGAGAGGGGTGGGGCATATAATCGCACCGAAGAACTGAAGCCGCTCTCGCCACGCTACGCGCAAGCACAGCACTAAAATAAGAGAAGAGGGGGAAATCAAATTCAGGACTGGAAAACAAGAAAGTGGCGAGAAAATACGCCCACCCACCCCTACCCTCTACACCTTCAATGAGAGGGAGGGAGGGTGTGTCAGTCGAATAGGGGAGCAACACACAACGCTTGAGTGAGACTAAGCCACACCCACAACCGGCAATCAAGCAGAGAGGGACATGGAATTCACCCGCGCAAGGGAAGAGTATGAGGAGCGCGAGGGTATGGGGTGTTGTGCAGGGGCATACGGGTCCGAAAGAAAATGTAATAATCGGGGAGCTTCGCAGACATTTCTGTGATTCTCGTATCACAGGCGCAGACACAACGCGGGTAAAGGAGAGTGGTCGTCGAGGATAGGCAGACGAGGAGATAGAGGAAAAAGAGCGGTAGAGTCAGGCTAAGGCGCCACACACACACACCCGGATGCATCCCTCTGAGCGCAGAGGCGAGAGGAAGCAAAGGCGCCTTTCGAAACAGAAAAGAAAGGAAACAAGAGAGAGAGAGACACACACACACACACGTACGCATGCACAAGCACACAGCGAGAGAACGCACGCAATGGCTACAACACAGTAAAGAACACCTTCCCTGGAAGAGCTTTGTTCATGGTGAAAGGCAACGCGGAAAACGAAAGAAAGAATACAACGAGAGAGAGAGAAGAAAATGTACGCAACTCGATTGCTACAGACGGGCAGAGGAGTAGGCAGAGAGACAGAGAGGTACATCACGAGAACAACGAGGAATAGAGTGAGAGAAAGGGCACGAGGTGGGGTGGTGGGGTGGGTAGGTGGGCGAAAGCACTAAAGGGGGGGGGGGGGGAGTGGGAGGAGGACGGCAAAATCAAAAAGAAAAAGAAAAAAGGCGACAAGCGGCACAACTCCTGTGCAGCCACCCCCCCTTTTTTGGGTCGTCTCGAGGAGACTCTGCATGGGCCTCACTCACGCCGCTGCTTTCCTTTCACTTCTCTTGCTGGAGACTCTCTCCTCACCGCCCCTCCCCGCTGCTCCTTTACACCATGTACTGCTCACCCACCACACACATATGCCCCCCACAGTGCATGCAGTTGGTCTGTGGATGCGTGCCCCTAGTTGGCGCATGAGCCTCTCGCCGCGCGCGCGCTCACATTGCGTTTGGTGTTTTCGCCCTTTCCGCCTCTGCGCTGCGCCCCTTTTCCCCATGCTGAGTTGATCCAGTGCAGCGTGTTCTCCGCGTCACCCCCTAACCTCTTCATCCTCTCGTTGTACGAAGGCGCACCGTCGCACTGCACTGAGACGCGTGCACACACGTGCTCACACACTCACCATCGGGGGAGTGCGTGACACCTGCAGCAACCGCGTAATCGCCAGCTCGGTGGGATAAAAAAAACACACCCGCGTCTCTCCCTTTTCCTCTTGTCTTCCTCTTACCCTTGTGGTTGGTTTAAACGCGCGGCTTTTTCATCGTCCGACATCCATAGCCGAGTTCATGACGGTCGAACATAGGCCGCAGCCCTGCTGTCTTCACCTGTTCTCCACCACCTCGCCACTGCCCTCTCCCGTTGCATCTCTTCAGGGTAGCACTGTCACAACACACGCAGACCTACATGAAACCGCACGCTACCCACGAAGAAGCTTTCCAGCAAGAGACGAATAGTTGGAGAACGATGGATCGAGCCAATGAGGGGTTAAGAGGGAGGGAACAGGTAGTCCGCGTGTGAGTATCCTTCACACAGCTCAGGAGGGTAACACGCCCACAGACACGTACACATACAAGAACAGGCAGATCGCATATTACTTCTCTGGTCGCCTTGTTTTGCTGTGGGCGCAGAGGCGGACTCCGTGACGTGCTTGTCCGGTGTGCATGTGAAGCCCAGAGGATAAGAGGAGGAGTGCAGGCTTGTCAGTCGTAGTGGGAGCACCGTAGAGCGGCAGCGGTGTCTTCGGCTGCCTGATAAAGACCACAAGCAGAAGAAAAAATGCGCTCCGATACCGCCTTTACGAAATGTGCTGCGAGCCGCTTGTGACGCCAGCAACACCGCTGCGAAAGCCGCGTCTACTCCTTCAGTGACGCCATGTCAATTACAAAGCGGTAGTGCACGTCGCTCATCAGCATGCGCTCGTACGCCTCGTTGATGTATTTAATACTGATCTTCTCCACCGTCGCGGTGATGTTGTGCTCACTGCAGAAGTCAAGCAGTTCTTGCGTCTCAGGGATGCCGGCAATGACCGATCCGCCAACGCACTGGCGCGTGACGATCATGTGGCGGGGGTCCACCGGCGGGTGCTTGTGCTCCGGCATGCCGACCAGTGCAAGCTTGCCGTCGATGTCCAGCGTCTTCATGTAGGGACAGAGGTCGTGGCTCATGCCCACCGTATCCACAATCACGTCCAGCGACCCCTCAACCGATTTCATCTCCTGCTCATTAGTCGTGTTGACGACGTGGTGTGCACCGAGGGCTTTAGCTTCACAAGTTTTGTTAGGAGAGCGCGTGAACACCGTCACTTCCGCACCCATCGCTTTCGCCAGCTTCACGGCCATGTGGCCCAGGCCGCCAAGACCAACCACGCCCACGCGGGTGCCCTTCTTCACACCCCAGTACCGCAGCGGAGAGAACGTCGTGACGCCAGCGCAGAGAAGCGGTGCCGCAGCGCACAGGTCGAGGTTCATCGGGATTCTCACAACAAAGTGCTCGCGAACCACTATGTGGTCGGAGTAGCCTCCATATGTGGGCGTCTTCTTGTCCTGCTCTGTGCCGTTGTAGGTAAACGACGCGCCATTCATGCAATACTGTTCCAGGCCGCGCTCGCACTGGCGGCACTTCATGCACGAGTCGACCATGCAGCCCACGCCCACCCTGTCCCCCACTTTGTGTTTGGTTACAGCCGAGCCCACCTTCGTCACGTGGCCCACAATCTCGTGGCCGGGCACCATCGGGTACGTGGAGCCGCCCCACTCATCGCGGACCTGGTGCAGGTCGCTGTGGCACACACCGCAGAACGCGATCTTGATCGCCACGTCGCCACAACCGACGTCACGGCGGTCAAAGGTGAAAGGCTCCAGCTTCGCCTTCATGGCGAGGGCAGCCCATCCGCACGCTTGAGATGGCATGAGGATGGTAATGAGAATATAGTGTTTGAGTGGGGAGCGGGTGGGGTGGGGTGGGGTGGGGTGGGGTGGCTCGATGAGTTCGGGAATGAATGGTGTTTATGAAGGAGTATGAATGCGGAGGAGGGAACCTGAAGAGGGAATACCGCAGGTTGGATGGTTTGTTACGTGGGTCAATGTTGGTGGGCAGTGGAGAGTAGAGGGAAGGGGGAGGAGCGCAGTTCTCCTTAGATGGGGAAGGCATAGATTAGGGTGTCTGGGGAATTGGTAGCGAGTGCCGCTGCGGCATGTGTGTGTATGTTGCGGTGAGAGCGATTCTTCACGCGTGGCACGACGCCCGGGGCAGAGAGAGGGGACGCGTGCAAGTTTGACGAGCTCGCGGACCCGCTGTCATGGCTCCCTATTTCTTTTTCACTCGCGCTGCATCGCTTGCCCTCCGCCCTGCCTTCCTTGCTACGCTTTGACTCGGAGACGTCGTTACGCCACTACACATCATAGCACGAGCGGGGGTGCACGTGTTCCTCAGCATACCCTAACAGGGCGGGAGGGAGGAGGAGAGGAGCGTGGCTGCAAACAAACCGGCGCGTCTCAGAGGGCCGCACGCACTCAAATGCTGCACGTCTGAGTCCCTGACGCGGCTTTATAGTTTCGACGTGTTTCTCTTTTCCCCACTTCATGCTTGTAATTTAGTGTTCGCCTCTCTCTCTCTGACTTGATGGGTGTACGTGCGTGCGTGTGTGTGAGGCCCAGTCCAGGCTTCGCGGAAGAGGGGGGCGGGTAGGGTGAGCCGCGTTTACAAAACTTGGCTTAACGGGTTCAGCGCACGGTGCCACTGCTCACGTATGGCATCGCTGCTCACGTAAAACAGCGGGCATTCGTTGGTGTGGGTTACAACAGACAGTCGTAAGATCTTCCACAGGGTTTGAAGGCGTCCCATGAGCGCTACCGACGCTGGGGTCACGGCTGCGCTGTTGATGTCAGAGTCGACGACTACAAAGATGTGACGCAGAGCCTGTAGTCCCCTATTTCCATCGGAGCACATTGTCTTCACAAAGAACCTGACTCCTTTCATGTCTTGCAGCGAGAGAACAAACGGCAGCGAAGGACGTGGTCGGGCGGCGCCGCTGGTGCACATCTCCGCCTGCACCCGATCATACACGCTGTTCGACTCACACACGACAAGGGGAAGGCGACCGAACTCTAAGCGGGCAGCAGTGGCTGAGAAGACGTACTGAATGGCGCGCCTCACCCACCCCAACGCGGGGGATGCTGTTGGGTCAGCGGATGCGAGGGTAGCAGCGGCAGCAGCGGGTACCTGCAAGGTTGCGGGGAGGGCCACAATCTTAGGTACGGGTGAGAAGAAGTCTCTGGACCACGTGCCGCACGCTACCGCCGCTGGTACGCTGGGTGGTGCCGAAGAAGTGGAGCCCATCTCAGCCACGCCGGGGAACGTAACCGCCTTGTTCGCCGACCTCTTTGCTGGCGCTTCGATCCTTTTCACTGACATATCTGGGAACAAGGGAAATACGTTGGGGCCGTAGGCGGCGGTGCTCAGCTTGACCGGTGGCACGTTAGCGTAAGAGATCTGTGGTATGAAGAGCTGAGCGAAACGCTCCATCCCGCCGCCGCCGCAAACGGTTGACGGCGGTGCGAGTGCGGCGGCCAACGAGTCGGTACCTGTGAGGCGCAGGATCGGCTCAGTCGCCACGTACAACGTTGTAACGCTGTGCTGCGGGTCAAAGTCCCACCACGCCGGTGACCACGCGTTTACCTTGGAACCAGCCTTGAAGGGTGTGTGTGGCGCACGCAGCACGCATGCGTTAATCCATGTCGACCATGACGTGCACTTTAATCGGTCTGGAAGGTCCACACGATGCTCGTAGACATCCTCGAATGACGCTAAGATGTCGTTAGTCCCTTCCTTCGCGAAGAGCGGTGCGGGGGGCGCTGCCTGCTCTCCGTGGACTGGGTCCATTACCGGCGCGCAGTCGACCCACGAGGTGTACATTTTCTGGTCTGTGCCACGATACTCGCAGGTGCGCAGCGAAGAGAGTGTCAATGTGGAGCTGTGCGCGCACTCTACTATCCAGCCCTCGGCGGGGTCGTCGTACGGGCCTTCATAGTCCCACTTGATCGGCTGGATCCAGCGTTGTGGCGGTGATGGCGGGGAAGCACAGCGTGGTACTGCGCCACTCTCGACAGCCCGCTCATGTTGTACGCATCGAATGCGGCGCTGTACCTCTTTGCGAGTGTCGTCAAGGCGACTGCGGCGCGTACAAGACGCCTTGGTAGTTTGCATCAAGGGTTGGTTGTGGCGCTGTGGGTGGTACTGCACCGCTCCCTCGTTGGGCCATCGACGAAGCCAGTCCGCCACCGCACCCGCGGGTCGTGTGTGGGTCTCCGGGACGGTCACGACTCCCCCAGCTTCCTTCTTCTTTCCCTTCCCCTTCATTAGATCAGCAGGAGGACTGCTGGCCTCGCGCTGGGCTCGGCGCTGCTGCTTCAGATGTTCCTTGTGAGATGAGACAACGAGAAGGGTGTCGAGGACGAGGGGTCGCTTCTCGGTACCGTACTTGATGTCACACTTGTCGTTCAGGTACAACCGCAGCTTCTTGCTCTTGATGAGGCCCTCATCAATGGCCTCCTTCCAGAAATCCTCCGGCTTGTAGACCACCGGTGCGGTCTCGCTGCTGCTGCTCGCCGCGAAGTACAACTTTGCCCATTGCAGTGGTACGATGAGGCGATGCCACGGCGCACCGCGGTGGCGCTCGAGGACGACCATGTCCTCATTTTCCTTCCAGTCCCCATAAAAGACATCCGCGCAGCTGGACACTTCGGCAAAGGATGCCAGCCCGGGCAACGTCCGTGACACATACGCAACATGCTCGAAGATGGACAGCCGCACAGCACGAGAGGTGCAGCTGAGCACCAGCAGCGATGCGGCATCGCAATAGTCCCACATGTGCGGTCGCGGCTGGCCCCCTGCGGCGTGGACGGCCTGCACGAGTGCCTTGCGGTGCAGCCAGATGCGGTAGTCCGCAGTGTGTGCCACGAGAAAGTTGCGCAGCCGCGCCTCCTTCTCTGCCAGATGAATGACGACTGCTGCACGTATATGCTCGACCAGCGAGGCCCACGTGTCGATGCTCACCGTCACTTGAGGGAAGTGCACGTGGCAAGAGTCCTTCCACTTGCCGTTTACTACGGACACACCGCTAGAATCAAGCGCAAAGGCAGCGGCCGGGCAGCGGTAGTACTGCTGGTACCAGTCCCAGATGATGCTGAGCAGGCCCCACGAGTGCGGGCTCACCTTATCTAGGTCAAGTACGAGGTGGGTTATGTTCGTAATGATCTCGTTCACGTAGCCAATGCTACGCTCACTGAAAAGGTGAAGAATGCGGTTGTGCAGGCGGGCCGTATCGAGGAAGTGCAGCCGGCGATACGAGTACATGGGCGATCCGGTCGTAAACATCGACGCAAACCCCTTTCCTTGAATGCGAGGCAGGGTTGAGGAGGCAAGATGAGTGCTGAAGCGTGTTCCTCTAGCGCGGGCGTTGTCGCTGCTGACCGCCCCCTCCAGCAGCCGCGGCGCCTGCTCGAAGAGCTGTGTGATGCGGTAGCTAAAGAGCTGCTCCACCCTCAGCGCGTCGTCCTCGAGCAAGTAAGGGCAGCTGAGCAGTGCCTGAGAAAGCGCATTGGCGCTCTCTGAGTGGGCTGCCCGTGCCATCCTGGCGGCGGCTGGAAGAAACGAAAATAGCCGCCGCAACAGCACCCGAATGCGGTCGAGGCCGAGGCCGCTGCGGTAGGCGGCGCCCAAGATGGCCTCAAAGACATCCGCCCGCACCTTGAATGTCAGGTGCGGGTAGTGCTTGTCGTTGAAGTGCCGTGAGGCAGTGGGAGGCAGCAGCCCTGCAATGACAATGTTGCGGCACACCGTCGCGTTGACAGTGTTTTCCATGACCGATGACAGGGGCACGCCCGCGTCAAGCCAACAGTACTGCGGCAGCGGCAAAGGCCAGGCTGTCGGCTCCCACTTGCCCTGCGGTGCTGCTGTCCGAGGCGACAAGGGCGTTGGCGCGGACGGCGTATCGGAAGATATGCCGCGCTGGCGCGCCGCGTTCGACAACAGGCAGGCATCTGACACCACCAAAAAGTCCATGACGGCGTCTCCGATGAACTCGAGCAGCTCGTAATTGAAGCTTTTGTCCTCGCATTCGCGCGTGAGGGCCTTGGCGAGAGTGGCAGCCGGGATGTCGATGGACTGCAGGTGCAACTCGTGCAGGATGTGCTCCAGTTCACGAACGCTCCACGTGACACGCTTCCGAAATTCGTACTGCTCTACGTCCAGCACCTCTTCGTGGTCGCTGCCACCGGCATTCCTGCCACAGTCAGAGGCGGCGGTTCCCCGCGAGGAGCACTTCGCAAGCAGCACGTACTGCAGCCCCATCCCACGAGCAAATGCCTTCAGTTTGTTGATGCCCTGTCGGCACTGATTCAATGAAAGACCTGCCGCTGTACGAACCCGCACGCTCACCACACAGGAAAGTTCGTTGCTGGCGATGAAGGCGTTCAGTGTGTTCAGAAGAGATGCGACGTTGAAGACTTTCTCAGCAAACTCGCCTTCACTGACCGCCGCGGTATATGACGCAGAAGGTAGCAACTCAAGCTCCTTGTTGCGAGGGGGCAAGGTAGACACTTTATTATTCAGCCTCCCATTCTTTTGCTGATGTGCTGCTGCGGTTGTACCGTTGTGCTGTGCGTCCTTCTTGTCATCCTCTGTGCCCACAATGACCTCCGCCATGATCTCGGCAACGTAGTCGGTAAAGATAGACTGAATGCGCGATGGCGGAAAGCACCTGCAGTAGTACGCCGAGGCGACCTCCATCGAAGAGAGACCGATCATGGCCGTGGCGTCTGTGGCAGCGGTATCCCTACAACACATGCGCACAACCACACTTGGCAGCAGCGATGAGGAGGCGTGGTACGTTGCGATGGTGTACTTCCACAGAACAGTCTGGCGCTTCATCTCTTTCTCCTCTCCACACATGGCACTGTCAGCCGTGGCGAGGGCGACCCCATTGGAGCAATCAATATCCTCCACAGTGGCGCAGAACTCCTGAGGCGTTCCGCGGCGGCGGTGGGGGCCCTGCCGGGCTTGGAGTTTCTCTCTATTCCAGTTCTTGTCACGCCCCTCGTCTACCGCATCGCTGCACTCTGGGGCTGCATCATTGTGCTCGAGGCTTTTCGCGCCTGCCTTCTCCGCCCCACATGCGCCGGTAACTGTGCGGCGTGCAGCACCAACTTTGGCTGTGCCTTCGCCGTCGTGCGAGGCAGCGTGGCAGCGTATCTCGGTGGATGTCGACTCCCGCAGTTCGGCAATTCGACCCGTGAAGAAGAGCTTCGGCAAGCCGAGGACACCTGGGTAGCGGCCAACAACTTGACGGTAGACCGTCAAGTCGTCGCACTGGCCCGTAGCTGGCTGGCTCGACAATTCATCCGTAGCAGTCGCTGTCGTGTCTGTTGCCTTACAATGGCTGGGAGAAGACTTTGCCGTTGCCTTGGTGAGCCACTTCACGTAGTACTGCGGAAATACATACCACCGCTGCGTCGCGGGATTCGACGTACCTCCCACCCTCGTGTAGACCTCTGTGCACGTGGCCGATTGGGCGGTGTCGCAGTCGTGGGACCCTTCTTCCACTGCCCACGAGGTGGCGCTGATTATGCTGGAGAGGCTAGTGGAACGCGTGCCCATAACAGAGGAGGACAAGGGTGATGAAGCCGGCCCACCGTCTGCCTCGCCTGTCATTACCTGGCCGTCCCGTGCAATGGCGCGCAGGTACACCTCAGCAAACCACAGATGCGGCTTGCGCAGCTTCTCATCGTACTTCTTAGCCTTTGGGGTGCGCTCTTCGTAGTCACGGAACATGCCAATGGCCTCCGCGGGCATTGCAACAAAGAAAGGAATGTTGTCGAAGAGGGGGAAGAGACTCGGATGTACGCCGAGCACCTTGCTGGGGTGCTGCGGGAGAGCCACCCAACCGAAGAGCGGGAGGTTGCTCACCGCCGTGGCGTCGTCGGGCTGCACGAGACGCTCCCGCTGGCAAATGATTTGGCGATAAAGCAGGGGGCTTCGAATCTCGTGCGCGTACAAGCTGCGGGCGCATCGTTGTCCGTTGAATGGACTACGCCGAAGAAGGCAGTAGCCCACCTCGAATCGCTGGAAGTTATCGTGCTGGCACAGTAGCGACTCCACAATCTTCAGCTTCTCCTTCGACGGCAGCTTCGCCACGGGGGTGGTCGTGTCCGCTGCCAGCTCTTCCTCAATGAGCTGCAGCGGCACCCATCCGTCGCTGCACAGGATGTGTGCCCAGACACCCTTTCGAACAAAGTGTTCGTAGTAGGGCGAACCGAAGCGCAGCATCTTCTTCAACCGCCGCATCACTAAGCACACATCCACTGGCTGGAGTTCCTGCAGCGCTTCGCCCCACTGAACACGACACTTGGACGCTTGCCTGCACCGCAGATAGAAGCCGCGGCACTCTTGCAGGACGAGGCTGATGTACTTGCTGAGCGTCAGGCCCTCCACCTCGCTTGTCTCGCCGTCGATGCGCTTGATAAAACTTCGGATGCGTACCGACGCCGTGTTGGAGGCAGACGAGATATCGCGCACCCGCTGCACGACCTCGCGCACGCTCATCGGGACGAGCTCGGTGCTGCACATCTCCACCCTGCCAGCGGCAGCCGCCACCGTGTTTGCGTAGGTGAGTTCCACAGAGAACTGAAAGCCTCGAAGGATGAGCTGATCCGCCAGTATGGCAACACGCTCCTCAAAGGGGATGCCCTGGAAGGACGTGTGCGGAAGAAAGTAGGAGAGCAACTGTGGCATCGCCATGAAGTTCTCATCTTTGTGTGTCAGGATAGACAAGAACACCGGCTCTACGGCGCGGACGGCGATCGCTGGTTGACTGTGATAGATTAGCACAAAGATGAGGGCCAGGAAGATCTCGAGTGCGGCCTCTTTGTAGGTCCATTGCCACGGCAGCATCGCGCCCGTTGAGGCGAGGTCCTGCAGTTGTTGATGAAAGGTGTTCTGCAGATGATCGAGGCTGAGCAAGGTGGCGGTCTTGCTTGTTAGGCAGCCTGTGCCCACATGGGAGGGCGGGTGAAGGAAGGCGTATTCACTCGCAGCAAACTTGTTGAACTTCTGAGCCACAAGGGGGCCCCAGTAGCGCAGAAACTCCGGCGCGGCAGACCAGCCGAATGTGTCCGGCTGCGCAAAGAAGCCCTCCGGGTTTATAGACTTGAGGACTGACTGCTGAGTGAGCCACAACTTGACAGCCTGCATGATAATCTGCGGCGAGACCACACGCAGTGCTGCCTCGGAGATGCACCCGATAAACACATCCTCAACGGTACTTCCACCACAATCGTGTCTCTTCATGCTACTGAGGGTGGCTGGCACGATCAATTGACACGGACAGTAAGCTGAAGGGTGGCACACTGGTTAAGGGAAGACAACGGGAAAAGGAGATGAGTGGAGGTGTGTGTGTGTGTGTGTGGGGGAGGGGGAGGGGGAGGGGGCGTGCGCACGCAATAAAGTGTTTCACATTGCGACAACGCAGGTCATTATCAAGTGCGTGCTTTCAGTTGCAACTCAGGCGGGGGAGGCTGGCGCGCTGCCTGGCTCCTTTCATATCTCCCCCTCTCACCTGAAGCCTCTCAGGTGAGTGGTAAAAGCGGCCACTCACCCACATCTCGTAGTGCGAGAACTGCACATTCCATCCGAGCATGCCTTCCACGAGAGCAGGCGCATGCAAGAGGAGATGACACGCGTCACAGTGGCCGCGGGGTGGTACCTGCACATGTGCACTCTCTGGGTGTCCATTTCCGCGTTGGCGCATCGCTTTTCTATTTCCCTTTGTTTTCTGCGCCACCTCGTCAAATTCGCTGCTTGGCTGAGATATTTCTGGCGGAAAAGCGGAGTTTCCTCGTCGCGTAGCGGCGCCAGCGCATCCCTCGGATATTCTCGGCCGTACTTCCCCCGTTGCTACGGCAAACTACTGCCTATAGTGACTCGAGGAGCGCGGAAGCACCAGCCAAGGATCATGTCTGAACACAAGCGTGCGGGCACGCTGGGTAAATATGCGGACTTCGGTATCCAACTCGTGGAGGAGGCAGAAGACACACAAGCTAGCGCGAGTAACACCATCTCTGCTCCGGTGCTTTTCGCCTGAGTACTCTCCTACTCGCCAATACTCGACGCGGACTCGACAGAGGTCAACTGCGGGGTGCAGTACAGGCAGGGAGTGGTTGATACCCTTGCAGTGCCTCCGCTTTCTCGATTGCCCCTGGCACTCAAGCACATCACCTTAATCAGCTGGAGCGCTGTGGAGGAGCGAAGCACGCGTTCCCCCCCGAAGGGTGATATTTCGAGCTTCGAGTGCATAGGTATGCCGACCAGCTCTCGCTTCGAGCGCTACTTGCAGTCCACGACGGTAGAAAAGGGGGAAAAAGTTGCCCTCTGGCTACCGCCTGCTTTGTGAAAATGATAAACAGGGAAACACGAAGGTTTGCCCCCCCCCCCCCCCCTGGAAGATGGCATTACAGATAAGCCTCTCCCAGAGGGCTTACAGAGCGCAAAACGTCTTCCCCGTGACCGAAATGGAGAGGGGAGGGATCGAGGGAAGGGGCGGCGGCACCGCATCACAAGAGCCCTGTTGCAAGGCGAGCGTGCACATACAAAGCGATTTCGCGAGTGGCGTCCATTTTCCTGCTCCGCACGGCAACGGCATCAGCACGCCAGCGAACAGACTTGCCTCAAACTGTCGCCGACGCGCGACACGGTGGTCTCTAGACAAAAAAGCGACAGAGAGGCGCTGTGCGGCCAGAGCGAAGTCCCGCTGCCGGTGCTCTCCTGCAACTGCCCATGAGCCGCCGTCGAACACCATTTACGTCACCGTGGGCACCTCGACGCCGGACTCGGCGGCGATTGAACATGCAAGCTCGGATGCCACGACGCATCTCACAGACGATTTCTCCCACCTGACACTCCATATCTTACAGAGAACTGTTTCTCCCCGTTGACCCCCTGACAGAGAAGGTGGCGCGATGTGCACCAATACCTGAGCTGTTGGTGTCGACGTCTATGGCGCATTTTTTTCTGTGCGACTCCCCAGCGTGCACGCAGAGAAGGTGAAGAGCCAGTCGCATGTCGCTGCCGCACGAAGAGAGCCAAAACAGTATGCCCAGTATTGCTTAAACGATGCTCTCACCCCTCCCTCTCCGCTAAAGGGAAGAAAGAGAACTAAGTGGAAATCCACTGCGAGCAGGAATTATCAGCCGGGGAATCTACACTTCCTCGTTAAAGACGGTCATTCACTGCCCTCAGCCCTGCAGACGAGCTCCCTTCCGGAGAGCAGCAATGTGAAGTACAAACTCTGCCGCGAGTTCATGAACATGATCCGACTTTGGGGTGGCGGGCTCACTGCCAACGTGTGTAAGTGCGCACTTGTTGAAGTGCTGGCAGTTAAAATAAAACGGTCGAGGGCCAAGTTGGCTCACTGTCTCCGACGACGGACTCGCCAACAAGTCCTCTCAGGCCCAGACTGTGGTGCCGCGAACTGCAGTGTTCCGTGCGGTTGAAGAGAGGGTGGGGCCGGAAGGCTTGTGAGTTAGACCATCATGAATCCTGTCCACCGGCACACGAAGTACGGCGAATGTTGCCACCTGCTGGCTGGCTACTCTACATTCCGGTTTGCGAACCGAATTGCTGCTCTCAGTAGCTGGGCAGATCAAGCTATCCTGCAGCGCCAAAGTACCATGAGCGCAGCGCGCTACTCCGTCAAATCGGTGCGACAACGAAAGTCAGTTTCTCCACTGTGTGGTGCGTGCCAAACACTCGCTGGGTTCAATGAGATAAGGAAGAAGACTGGAGGAGGCGACGCGTGGGTGCGTCCCTTACTGTTGTGCTTCCGCTGCGAATACGGCGGTGGGCTGCCCGTTGTTTTTCCACCAATGCCGTGAGTGGAGGAATACGCATGCGTACGTTTCGCAAGACTAACGCGCGCAGGAACACATCGTTGCTTGACCGTGGGTGTGTGCAACGATGCGCCGTGGAGAAAGACACCCATGGAACGAGTGGCACGTGGTGCCAGGACGCTTAAGGTAGCCCGCTTAACATAGGCGCGTGCACCGAGGCAACCGTGCGCAGTACGCAGTTGCGGTGCGCTTCCCCCCTTCTCCCGAAAGACAGCCCACAAAGGGAGAGGTGACCGTAGAAGGATAGGGAGCCAAAGCAGAGAAGCATGTGCGTGAGTAGGGGGTAAGAGACCCAGACACTGCAGCGAGGACAACACTGCACGTACACACACACGCACAGAACGCAGGTAGGGATTACCAGCACCGGTCCGTGCAATGCACACGAATACGCTGACACAGGCGCTCTCACCACGACTGGAGGAATCAGCAGTCTGCCGTGCCGCATCTTCGCCGCCGTTTTGGGGGTCATCCCGGGGGCGATGGCATATAGGGCGGAAGGCGAGTCGATTTCACTTCGCTCACAGCGGGCGAACCAAATTCATTGGCGCGCGGCACTGCCCGGCTTACGCTTGAGAGCCCCTTTCCATTGGCTTCGGTTTTGGTCGCTGCGATGGGCGCCTCTGTAGAAGCCTCGGCGGTCACATGTTGTGCTCGTGAGTGGCAGCAGAAGGGAGGACTTGGATAAGAGTGAGAGAGGGGAAGGCGTAGGCTGATAAAGGAAGAGGAGAAAGAGAGCTAAACCGCACGATAGACTACGCTGGGCAACTCTGTTTTTTTTTTTTTTTTTGAAAAACCTCCCCTTCTCTCCGGCGCCTGTTGTGGTACTTCCGGGAACCCACCTTCCCGTTGAGCTGCAGCGGAGGGTGGAGAGAAACGCACTTTCATCGCTTGTAGAGATTGTACAAGAGCGGGTCAATGGGGGCTGCCACACTCCACGTCACACGCATCTTACAGTGGCCAGTGTTGCCGTCGTCATCCGGGGTGTCACGAGATCGCTTGCTATTGGAGGCAGCCGCTTGCTTAGCCCCTTTCTTTGCGGCGTAGTACGCTCGCCCAGTCTCGTAGAGGTGAATGACAAGGCCGCAGAGCAGCGTGCGCACAGCCCTCTCCAGATCAGTTTCGCAGCTTGCCCCTGCCGAGCCGCCGCCTGCGCTGCCGTCTATTGTCAGCTTCTTCCAGGAGCTTGTCGGACTCTGAGCGGTACTTGCGCCGTGTGGCTCGTCGAGGAAGGCGAGGAGCGTCTCCAGTGCCTCAACCCATTGCGCCCAGCAGAGATTCTCGTCATTACGGTTGCAAGTCGCAGACGATAACGACGCTGCTGCTGTAGAAGTTGGTGCGGAGAACACTTTTGCATCACTTGAAGCCGGAGATGAAGCAGACAGGAGTGCGGCAGTCATACCGGCCACAGCAGCCTGCACGTCTTCCACTCCGGATTCTGTGAATTTCTCCAGCTGACTGGAGTGCGTCCTGAGCAATGCCACAGTGGACGAGCGCAGTTGTGCAGCGCTGGCGCTGGCGCTGGTCGCCGCGACATCGCTGCTGGTGCTAAGGATGCACGCACGCCACATCTCGTGGTCCATGAGAAACATGCAGCGGCGCCTCAACGACAGGTTTTGTATGACGCGCGCATCGGATTTGCTTTGAGCAGCAGTACGCGTCTCCATGGTGAAGACTTCGGGTCACACCGCGATGCGAGCAACGTTGTGAGCGGGTGTTGAGGAAAGAGTAATGATGCCAGTACACGGACATTCGGTGCTGGCATGTGTGTGTGTGTGTGCGTGTGCAGGTTGTGTATGGCTGTGCCGGTGCGTACAAGAACGATAGAGAGAGATGACCTGCTGATAGCACCTGAACGAACAAGGCCTCGATCGACGGTGAGCGGCGCAACAACGCACGTGTCTTGTGGGGAGGGGAGGGGGGGGGGCGGATCAATCGAGGGTGGGCTGGGTGGGAATAGAAAGAGCCTGGACATGAAGTGCGAATAAGGAGAGGAGGGGGTCGTCAACGCGGTGGCTCATTTCTTGCTTGCCACCGCGCCTACGCTTACTCCCCCCCTTCCCGTGCTGCTGGCAGGGGCAATGTGCAAAGCAAACCGTGGCCGAGCGTAGAGAGAGAGGGGGGAGGGGAAAAATGCATCTGAGAAGGGCAGCGTTAGCCAGGGATACGTCGCGCTCGAAAAAGGGCCCTCTGTGCGTGTGTGTTGTGTTTGCTCATGTGTCACCCTTCATATGTCTGGCCTGTACATTGAAGAGGCCACCCAAGGGGAAATACGCGAGTGCATGTATGTTGGAGCATACGGGTGTAAGTGAGATGGCCGGGAGGAGGGTGGGGCGACGGTGCACCTCAACAGCATCCTGCTGTAGCGGCCTTGCATACACATCGCTCACTCCACGTCGCTCCGCGACTGCAGAACGCCATCTAACATGACCGCCGCAGCAGTGCGGAGACGCGATATGCACAAGGGGAGCGGAGTAGCGACGTAGCGCATAGGGACACGCGCAGTATCGCATGGAGATACGCACGTGCTGATCAGCTTGCAAGCCTGGCCCAAAAGTCTGAGTCAGCAGCAACGTCCTCCCTCACTGCTGCTGGGTCCTGATCTTCAGCCGGAGGTGCTGCAACAGCATCGACACCCTCAGTCCCTGTTTTCGCTGGCGGTGTAATCCTCCGAGCAACTGCATACAGCTGCTGATGAAGGGCACCATTGTTTTCGCGCAGCGCACACCGCAACCAGGCTGCGAAGGACGGCAGCAGTGGGGCAGGTGGTATACGCCCATGCGTTGGGGTTGCGAACTGCTGAAAGAGATGCTCTCCCAGCGAATGGAGCGTCGTGGAGTGCGCGGTATCCAGAACACCCCATACGTACCACACACCAGCCAAGAGTGTCGCCACTTCGAACCTCGAGTACGGTGGCATGGCTGATCCCTCACTAGAGATGGTGTGACTATCGACGAGGTCATCGGCGATCTGCGCTGTCAACCGCACTGACTGCACTCGATCCAACGTCGGGACGAGAGATGCGGCAATGGCAGCCAGCGACACTACTGAGATGGTGCCCGATGACGACGGGCGCTGCAGGCGTTGATCGCACACGTACGCCAAGTCCATCAGCCCCGCAAAGCCTGAGCGAATAATGGAGAACACCGACGTGGGGCTTGCTCCACCCCTCGGTGTACGCGACACTGACGACGTAACGGCGACATTCGGCGCACACAGGGAGGAATTTCCATTCACCACTGGAGCGCCGCGCTGCAACGCCTCAAGCGGTAGGGATGGTGCACCGTGGACAAACCGGTAGAGTGTCTGCGGAGAAGCTTCGACCTTCGACGGCGCACCCAGCGAGGACGCTAACTCTGCCAAGCAGAAGGCCCATACTCGGCGCACATCCACTACGTCAAGTGCCACATCTTTCTTGCGCTGCGATTGCATGAGTTGTAACTCGAAAAATTCTGCCAGGATCGTATAGAGGACGTGTGGCTCCTGCAGCGATGCGTGCAGACGAGGACTACCCTCGACGGCTAACCTCATGCGTAGTTGCAGCTCCTGCATGAGCAACTCTACCTCATCTGAGGTGTGCTGAATTGGTGCGCAAGGCATCAGGCTTGGTGGGGGTGGGTGGGTGAGCGGGGGAGGGTTCCCCCCTGGGCCCTTCGCTCTGAGCGATGTGCCTTTTTCGTTTGCGTTCTGCAGAAGCTGGCAACACGGCGCGCTGATGAGGGAGGAGATCGGTGAAGCGCAGCGTGGGAAAGCGGGCGCAGAGACCTCTCTGATCGCTGCGAAGGAGAGAAGGGGAGGAAAGAAGTGTGTGTGTGTCGGAGTGAGTGTGTGCGTGACAGGGGCCCATGTATTGCGTAGAGCGAGTTGCAGAAGATGGAGTAGGGCAGGCATCATCGGAGGGTACGCAAGAGAATGTAGACGGCGTCGGCATGGTCGCTGACTCGCTCACACGTGACGTCCTCTTCTGGGGCTTGCATCAACAACAACATCTGAGGAAGCGTACGGGCAGACACGCACGTGACGGCCACCTGGAGCAGGGATGCGATACGCACCATAATTTCCGCACCGGCGTTGCTGCGTGGGTAAGCGAGTCCGTCCACGCAGCAGCGCCGGTGCGGAAATTATTTTCTCCGCGTCGGTTTCGTTTTCGGACGGCTGCGCGTCTCGTTGTCTTCTCAGGAGGTGCCAACACTTTGCGATGGTGCTGCGGTGGGTCTGCATGGATAACAGCTCTCATTAGGCGGACTACGGTGTGCGTCACGCGGAGACACGAGCACACACACACACACACACACACACACACACGCAGTGGGAGAAGAAGCGAAGAGAGGCAAGAGAGACATGGCGCACTTTTCTTTGCTGGGTTTATCCGTGTTCTCTTTCATGGGCGCCCACATGGTGCGCTCATGCGGTCGTGTGTGCTTGTTTGCGCTTGATAAGATGAGCGGCAGCCCGATGGCGATTGATCGACACATTTTGAAGCTACTGCGTCACATGTTAGCCTTGTCTTCATCAGACCTCTTTCTGCTCCTCCCTGGCCCGCGCCTATCCTCCACGTGCACGGGGGAGAGGGAGGCGCCGCTGTCGACGCCTACGCAACACCGCACGTCAGTAGTCGTAGTCGCCAAAGTCGTCAAAATTTGACCAACGGCCGGTGCCGCCCTTCTTGTGTTTACCCCTTCGGTCACCGGTCCTGTAGTCCGCCTTGTAGTCACTGCGGGTGTACGACTCGTGCGGTGCCTTCTCCACTGCGCGTGGGCGGCCCTTCTCATGCTTCTCGCGCTCCTTCTTTGTTGCAGGAGCGCCGTGAGGGCCATCAAGCGAGGATGGGCTGGGAGCTGTGTTTGGCGCTTCGAATTCCACATTAACGCCGCGCTTCCGCTGTTCTTTCACGCGCGCCTCTTCCTCGGTCAGCTCGAGTCGCTTCAGCTCCGCCGCCGTCTTCACGGTGTTCAGCACTTCTCGATGGAACAGCACCTTCGCTTCATTCACAGCGTTATTGCACACCCCGCTGCCTTGATGGACGCGCTGCAGGTAAATTGGGTACTCCTGAACAAACAGTTTTTTCCAACTCTGCTTGCCCTCGCTGTGCTTCAGCATCGTTGGCGTCAGGTACCTTTTCTCATCCGTCAGCTCCTCCTCCTTCCACACCATGCGACTCCACTGTGCGTTCCAGTAGCGCTGCATTAGACGGGTTCCAGTGTTGGAGTCTGTGAGGTGCCGCGCCACATCTCGACTGACGCGCTCGAGCTCCGCCACCTGGGACGGGATGCAGAAAGTAGCGACGTGCTCCCACATGAAAAGGGCGATGGTGAGCACTCGCTGTTTCGGGTGTTTGTAGTGGTACTCCTCGACAGGTGTTTCAGTGTTTTCACAGCCCTCGGAGTTGTTGTGAGCACCCGATGCTCTTCGGCCGGCACGCCGCCGTCCACGGTGGCTCTTCTTGCCGAACCGCGCTTCTTCAGCCGTGACGTCACCGTTCGACGTCGCTGCGACTCCTTTCGACCTCATTCGGCGCAGCTAAGATGGATTCACCTGGCCGATAGCAAAGTGGCAATGAGAGAGCAAACGGGGAGGAGGAGGAGAATAAAAAGATCTTTGCATCGAGACCCCCGCACCTGCATAGCGGGAGGGGGCCGCTCCACAAACGCACATGAAGTTGGGGAAAAGGCTGACCGAGGGAGATTAGGGTCCCTTCTACGAGTCTGAGGTGAGCGCAGGGTTTGTTTGGCCACTGCACGAAGAGGGCGTGAAGCAACCTGTAAAGCGAAGAAAGACAGCAGAGATTTTCTCACCCCAACATGCCCATTGCCTCATGGAATATGTGTTCACGTCCACCCCAGCCAGCCCGTCTCACAGGCCCGATTGCGTGGTGCAATGCAGCGCTAGACACACCTCACAGCAATGCTCCGTCCCAGTCGCCTGAGCAGCGCCTCTGGCCCACACTAGGCCTGCCCACCCGCCCACCTCGCAGGCCGCCTCACAGCCGCTCCCACTGTGCCGGTCCCCACGCGGTGCACCCATCGGGGGTGGCGCCGAGGCCCCCCACACCAGCAGGCAGCGAGGGTCAGGTGGGACGCATTCGAATCACGCTGACCCTCTGCCCACCGTGTGCTGCCAGAGGTAGTCCTGTGCACCAGCAGAGGTGGGAGGGAGGGTGGGGGCTCTGCTTGGCTTCCCTCCCGTACGGGTGGGTAGGGGAGTAGTGGATTCTGCGATCCCACGCGCTGAGGTGTCGCACCGTCATCCGAAGAGAGAAGGGAGTAGAAAAACGAAGGCGCTGAGGAGATAGGCACACCATGTCGCACACTCGCACAAGTAAACAAGAGCACTCAGCGCAAAACAAAAAATGAAGGAAGGGAGCAAGAGGTGATGTCTTAGGGACCCTTGGGCAAAATGAAACGGGTGGCAACCGTAGGATACCTCCGAAGAGCAATGCCTCTCTCTCTACACCGAGATAGGTGCCCAGCTACACGCCTGCCTTCCTGGCTTTATGTAGAGAACTATGTACGGGTATAGAGAGAGAGAGAGATGTATACGTGTGTGTGTGTGTGTGTGTGTGTGTGTCAGCGGAGCAGCTGATGAATCATCCCAGAAAGGAAGGCACAGACCGAAGGAAAGGGAGAGTGTGGATACACACAGCAGCTCACCGAGGATGTGCGAAACTGAAGGAAGGAAAAGAGCGGCAGCGGAAAAAAAAAGCGAGAAATCAGAAGCGTGCAACATACCCCCCACAAGAAAAACACCGGGTGCTGTAGACGATACCCCCACACACACACATCCACACATGCACGGGTACGCATAGGCGAGAAAGACCGAAAAGGGCAGAGGTGTTTTTTAGGGTGGGGTGAGGTGGGTGCGATCGTCAGCAATGTGGACACACGTTTGTAAGCGTGCGCCCGGGTGTGTCTGCACAGAAGTTGCGTCGTTCAGAGAGGAGAGTCGGGGCACCAATTCTTTGTTGTCTGCTCAGCTCTGCATTGGGCACAGAGCAGCAGCAGCAGCAGCAGCAAGTAAAATCGATGTGATGGTAATAGGCATGTCATGAGGCGGAGGGGGCGGGGGGGCTAATCAGGAGGAAGAGGAGGAGAGGAGTGAGGGAGGAGGGAGCGCAGAAGTGGTGGTTGGCACGATACCGTTGGGAGAGGCCAAGACAACGGGCGAGGAGGTGGAAGAGTTTGGTGCAAAGCTGCACTGCGCAGAGGGCCGGGAAGGGAAATGAAAGGTCATCAGTGCACATCACACACGATAACTTCTATGTGCCCCTGTGTGCATCTCCTTTGATTCAATGTTAGTCTTGGCAATGCAGCCGGCAAAGGCCGTGCTACATGCTTCAGCCCTGCGCCTAAGATTCATGTATGTGGGTCGCCATCAACGCCGCATTTCAGATGTGCGCTCTCGGCACGCGGCCGCGCACGGAAACGCACAAGGCAGAGTCAAATCCATTACTGTCGGGCGTGCTCCACCGCACCACTGTCGAGCAGCTCTTTTCTCGTTTGCTCCACTTCTCTTGTTCGCTCGCCCGTCAATTCATACAGATAAAGCACAAGCCTGCACGCTCAGCGACGCGCGCACACACAGACAGAGAAAGCGATACGCCTACGTTCATGTATGCAGCAGACACCAATCATTGATGAGGGCATAGACCCGCAGCGAATTGCAGGGTGCTGCTCGTCTGCTAAAGTACTCATTTTCCTGCGTTCGCTCAGCACCTTCTCCTACTGTCCATCTGTGTGTGTGTTTGCCTCTCCTTATTCGCACCCCCCCTCATGGCGACGAAAGCTATGTCCGTGTGGTGGGCGTTGTTGCACTGCGTTTTCCCCCCCCCCCTCCCCTCCCTCCTCGGCCGTCGACCGTGTGCGTAGGCCGTGTGTGCAGTACGAATGGGTAGTGTGTCGACGCAGTGGCTCATGCGCACGCATGGGTGCGACTTTGAAAGTCCAACGGTCAGGGAGGAGAGCCGATGTGTCGCTACCTAATGCAAGCACGCACGTACAGAGGCGCTCACGGACGACGACGAACGCATCGGCGGCAACGACGACACCCTCCATGGAAGAAAAGGGCTTCATGAGAAACAAACGCGTTCGATATTCTCTGAAGGCGGCCAAGAGACAAGCGCACGCAGAGAAAAATATGGAGAGACCAACAAAATGATGCGGCCCACATCGGCGTGATCGTCGTGGCCCACAGACGTGACTGCTCTCGTAGTACATGGCACTGACTCTCGCCCTCCAAAGGAGGAGGGGAGGGGGGGGGGGGAGCGAGAGGCGGAGGGAAGCAGGAAAGGGAGTGCGGGAAAGGTGAAGCACATGCGAGGAAGCCCCTGTGTCTGTTGAGAGCTGGCAGTGGCACTGCTATGCCTTTCAGTCGTGTGCTCTGCACTCGTGCTCGTCTCCTTTTCCCGCACCGCCCCTTCGCCTCTAACGTGGGAGGTTGACGGACGGTTTGCCTCTGTGTCTTGCTTAGCGCCCTACGCTTTACTCTCTCACTGTCGTTACCAGCTTCACCATCATGTTCGCTACGGCGTCCATGCGCTGCGCCGCCAGCGCCTTGAGTTCCTCCAGTTCCTTATCCGTCTCACGTGCGAGCTCGTAGTTCTCGACGTCAGCGCCGCTGTTCTGCTGCGCACAGTACTTGTCGTACTCCCTGTCCTTCTCAGCGCGGAAGGCAGTAACCTCGCGCTCGGCGTCGGCCTTGGCCTGCTTTACCTTCTGCTGCTTGCGCGTCTTGGCGTCATTGATAAGTTTGCAACGCTTCTCCTCCGCAGCGAGCAGCTTCTGCACATTGTCCTGCTTCGGCGGCATGTCGATGAGAACGAGGAAGCGCAAGCGAGGTGAATACGTTCAACGACGTCCACACAACGCGAGTCCGTGGAGGCGAAGGAAGCAAAAAGACGGCTAAAAGGCAAACGAAAAATGGGCGCAATGCCACTACGCGCCAGAGCTTGCGAAAGAGTTAAAGAGGAGCGAAGGGACTACGAATCAACGGTACGGTTGAGCAGCTTCGCCTGATTCTCCTCGTTGCTGAGCGTGGCCGTATAGGTGAGCGCACGTGTGTGCTTGTGTTTGTCTGCAAAAGGAAAATAAAATTGGCAGAATCTGATCGTGCGCGCAGCTAAGCAGTATGACCTGCGTCGTGATAGCCAGAGAAACGGAAAGAGAGAGCACCGAGGGGGCGGAAAGCGGAGATGTGGTTTAGAGGGGAGAGAGAGAGAGAACAGCCCACGATGCACAACGAACGCGACGAGACGTTGAGGGGGGGGGCGAGGGGGGAAAAAGTAAGAGCCGTGCGCGTGTACATACGCGTAGAGCGTGGCCCAGAAACCACAACTCAGCGCACGAGGCGACGAAGATCATAAATTGACGTGTCGCTTCGCTGTTTCCGGTTGCGTGTGTGCCTCAGATGAGCTCCTTTCTGCTGGGGGAGTGGGCGCCTAGCACATCTCTATCGTAGTATCGTACACACACACACAAGCACTGTTACACACGGGTACAGTGCATCTCAACTGAACCCACTAACCGAACAAGGTGTGAAAGAAAACAAACAGCATGGCGAAGACCATGACACCGGAAAGGAAGAAGAAGCCCATGACCTGATGGAAGCCAAACACAACCACCTCCTCCGACGGCAGCGCCTTGTACCCTTCCTTCTCCAGGCGGTAGCGGAAGTAAGGCATGTGATAGACACCCCAGGGAACTACGACCCGCGTGCTCTCCGGATACGTATCGATCCGCTCCACTGCGCGACGGGCGCGCGGGTCCACCGGCGGGTCGTAGCCGTCCAGTACCATCTGATATGCCATACGAGACTCCAACGCGTCGCGGACGATTATGCCATCGAACTTTTCACCGTTCTCTACGACAGGGCGAATGCTAAAGAAAGGGAACAAGCGGCGCAGCATCTGCTGCCGGGCGGCGATCACGGAACCCGCCTGGAAGGGCAGGCGGCCGTCCTCGCAGAGGATCTTGTCAAAGTTGCACTGCAGCACGTCACCGTCCAGAACGCGTCGGAAGTACGCAGGGGCGGCAATGTTCGGGATCGGGTAGAGCGTCACTTCCTTCTTTGTGCTCGGGTGCTGGTATCGCAGGATGGTGCAGATGAGTCGTGGGGGGTCGCTTCGGATGTCCATGATGCCCTTGGTCATGAGCATCGCGCTTTTTGACTTGACAGAGTCCATTGCTAATGTGCTAGAAAGGGAGGGAATAACAAGAAGCTAACGTGCTCGTAGAGAGGTGCGCTGGTGTGGGTGGGTGTGTGCATGCGTTGATGCGCGTTGATATTCACATCCTCAAGTGCTTGTTAGGAGCGGAGGTGAACTCTAAAGAGCGAGCGAGCTTGGATGCCCCTCCCCAAAAGCTCCAAAGCAGACTATCTCTACTCAGCGATGTGGCCAATCAGAGAGCTTGTGTGGCGACGGTAATTTCTACGCCTGTGCATCTTCGAGGGTGGGGGACGGGTGTACATGTGCCGCGTGAGGCAGCACACAGTGCAAGACGCGAGAAGATAAGTGTTTCAAAGTGTCACCAACCGATTTGGGTATCGGGGGCACACCGGAGAGGAGCAGCGGCATTCGCCTGCCCATTCAGCAGATCCCTTTTCCACTGGGATGGCAATCCGAGCACGTACCACTTGTCTCCATCACCACGACCGCATCCTCTACACCGAGGATGGCATCATCCTCCATTGCTACTAACACCAACTGCATTGAAGGTGTACGCCTCTCCCCTTCCGCTGATGCACTCTATTACCTTTTCCGATTCACGCACCAATGTGAATTTGCCATCGGCATACAAACATGCACATACAGGACTGCATACAAAGCTTCTTACGCGTCGTGCAGCCACAGCAACCACATACGTGGCGATGCCTGCACTGCCCCGTCATCGACGTGTCAGCCATAAGACATCACGCCCCTCTCTATCTTCACCGTTCATCCTATCACCGGGTACGGGTGCACGTCACGAAGACTGGGTCGCCGAGGTTGTAGGGTAGTTCGTACAAGGCTGTATTGTAGTGCACGCAGTCGGCTCTGCGCACGGGCAGCAACGTCGAGTGGCCGTAGACGACTTGGCGACAGCTAACCATGCAGAGCGGCAAGACCGATGCCCGGCCTTCAGGGCTCACTGTGCCGGTCAGAAGCTCCACCTGGTAGCGTGGGAGCGGAGTGGAGTACGGTGCCTCCTCCTCCTCCACTTTGCTGTCACTGTGATCCTCCTCCGCCCTCTGTCGCAGCCGGTCCTGCGCAGCAGACATGGGAGTGGTGTTGCTGTTTGCCTGCCGTAGTGCGTGCCTCGCGTCGGCCTGGTACGCGGCATCCACCTTCGATCGGACGACCCTCAGAGCCGTCAAAGCGACTTCCCAGACGGTGGTGTCTGCCCAGGCGAGCTGCACCGCGATGGGCTTCTCCACAGCAGCGATGCCGACGGCCGACGGCGACGAGCCTGCCCAAGCCGCAGCGGCCTCTTGATTGCCGGGTGGTATTCGGGGTTGAGCTGCCTGGGAGATTCCAACCGACGGGGCACCCAGGACGAAGCTGCAGTACTCGCTGCGAGCAGCAATGTCGTGGCCCGTCATGTGGTACAGTCGCACCGCGCAGGGGCATTCCGTGGTGCGACGGACACCACGGTTAAGCGGGGAACGATGAAGGCGTAGGGCGCCGACCGTGTGGCCCAAAACTGCATCGCTATGCAATGCACCAGAGCTTCCGTACGACGGAGGTGGTGGCAGTTTTGCCCGCAATACCCCGGACATTGCAGTGTACAGTGGTGGGTATCTATATGGGCGTATGCCTGGCCAAGTGTGTGTGTGTGTGTGTGTGTGTGTGTGGAGATCCTCGACCGATCAAAGTGGAAGAGAGCAGAAGAGAACAAGCAGCATTTGATGAAGGAAGTGCCCGCACACAGTGAACAGCTGACGAGGGAGACGCTAAGAGCTGAATGCCCTTGTTTCGCGCCGTCCCTCGAAACGCAGTCACACTCCCCCAAGCTGAGAGGGCAGCAAACGAAGCTGCTGCTGCTCTCTCAGTGGTGAAGTCAAAGACTCTTGCAGGCGGTAATCGCCAGCCACGCGCACATCGCAGAAGCCCCATGATCTGTCATTGCATACACCGGTGCATGGGGGGGGGGGGGTAGAAAGGGGAAGATAAGGAAGTAATATCATCTTCCCTTCGGTGGTGGGCAATTTTATCACGAATGACGGTGCGACACCTCAGCGCGTGGGATCGCAGAATCCACTACCCCCGCCTACCCACCCGTACGGGAGGGAAGCCAAGCAGAGCCCCCACCCTCCCTCCCACCTCTGCTGGTGCACAGGACTACCTCTGGCAGCACACGGTGGGCAGAGGGTCAGCGTGATTCGAATGCGTCCCACCCGACCCTCGCTGCCTGCTGGCGCGGGGGGCCTCGGCGCCACCCCCGATGGGTGCACCGCGTGGGGACCGGCACAGTGGGAGCGGCTGTGAGGCGGCCTGCGAGGTGAGCGGGTGGGCAGGCCTAGTGTGGGCCAGAGGCGCTGCTCAGGCGACTGAGACGGCGCATTGCTGTGAGGTGTGTCTAGCGCTGCATTGCACCACGCAATCGGGCCTGTGAGACGGGCTGGCTGGGGTGGACGTGAACACATATTCCATGAGGCAATGGGGACACTTAAGGCATAGAACCGCTGACTTCTTCGATTGAAAGCTCAGCTGTGGTATGTTGCCAGCCCAACAAGCCACCGATAGAGGCACCGATGTGTACAGGAGCAGCGAAGGTAATAGAGGCAGAAGAAGAGGTGGAATGGGGGGTGGGGGAGATACGCAACATGCGATACCTTTGATAGCGGTAAGGAGGAATAAGGCGAGCGCGTGCGTGGATCCCATCTCAATCCCTCTACTCCCTCCTATGCGTCTCTCTCTTCCCCTACGGGCTTCCTTTTCTATAACACGAGGAGGGTGACGGAAACATCAATCTCGAGCGGTGGCGACAGCCACTGCACCGTGCAGTACGGATCCGCGTCAGGGTCATCGCGCACCCTCTGGGCGAGCGCTTCGCAGTAGTCCGGCTTCACCTTGGCCTTTGAAAGCACTGCAAAGTGCTCCTGGAGGGGTCGTGCTGCGACACAACTTGGGTCCTCTATTCCTGAGGCAGGAGAGACACCTAGGCCCCCTTCTCCAATGGCCGCCGCCTCGCCACTACTGTTGTCTGCTGATGGTGAGGAATACAGCGAAGGCTGAGTTGGGCCCGCATGCATCGACACCACCGCTGTCTCGCCTTCGGCAGGCGCTGCGGTAGATGTAGCCGAGTCTTCGGCGGCGGTTTCAGTCGGTCCCAGTATCAACAACAACGCCACCTTCGAGTTGGATACTACTGCCTGCACGGTCATGCGACGAGTGTGCCCTACCTGGCTAGCGTACCGCACCAACGCCGTTGGACTGGGATGCAGGCAGAAGTTGTGAAGGAGCACATCAACATGCAGCTGTAGCCGTTGGGTCTTAGGAATTGTGAGCGGTGGTAGAACAAGACTCAGCTGCTGCAGCACGACGTCGCTCGTAGGGCCGCGCAGAACCGCACTCGCCACACGGGACGGGTACGTCTCCAGAAGCTGCTCGTACGCATAGGCGCTCTGCATCGCGGCCTCCATGTGCAGCTCCTCCAGTGGCGGCAGTACGCACGTGCCCTTGTTACGAAGTGCTTCCCAAACTACCGCCACCATCTTCTGGCAGCTCCACGTCACCTCAAGCTCGACCAACGTGTCGTTGGATGGCATCTGATATCGCTTTGCATTAGCGTGTAAAATGCCGCGCAGCCGCGACGATGGCGGCGGCGACGAACGTCCAGCGGGAGACGGCACGCTTAGCGAACACACGCAGTGACCCGTTCTCGCGGAGGAGAGAGGCACCGTGCCCGACGGCGCCGCTGGGGTGTCGACGCTGATGCTGAGAGAGGAGAGGTGGCCCTGCAGCAGCGGCGAGACCGTCGGGTCCAGCTCCGACGAGCGCGATGGCACGGGCGAAGGCGACGGGTTCAGCGGCGCCACATCCTCGGGGAAGAAGGTGCGATGACGCACGCCGCGTTTCACCAACCTCTCGTAACACGTCTCCACCATCGCCTCTACACCTTGCGTGTGCGTCCAGGCCACAACGAGGACCGGTTTAAGGCCCACAGCGGCGTAGTCAGAGCGCGACTTGTCGTCCAGGTTCATCTTGTCGAGTAGGAGATGGCTGTAGCCGCCCTGCATCACGGTGTGCCGTATTGCGGTCAAATAAGCGGACCGGTTTCCCACCTCGTCCTGATTGAGCCAGCGAGGTGCCGCGCCCGCCTCCTCCAAGAGAGCGTACAAGGTGCGAGCCATGGTGGACTTACCACAGCCTTGTGGGCCTACCAGTATAATGGGGTCGAGACTCTCCGCATCGTGCAACGACTCATCGTCCTGTTCCCTCTGCACCTGAAGATAGCGATCACTATTCTCTGCATCGCCATCTGCGTTGTCACACCTTCCGCTGCAATGCCTGCTGTCGGTGGCGTCGGCCCCAGTTCCGTGACGGACGCGCACCACCTCGGGCACAGACGCTGTTGTTCCCTGACGACTAGAGCCACGATGCCGCTGCTGTAGCTGCGTCTCTAGCATTGCCTGAAACCGCTCTTGGTATGACAGCCAGTGGCCACGTATGACTTTGAGAGCGACGAGGTCCGTTGACGGTGTAATGTACTTCTCCCGATGTAGCCACAGCGCGAAGTCGAGCAGAAAGGGAAGTCGACGAAGTTCCCATTGCTTGATGCGCAGCCGAACTTCGCGGGAGAGGCTGCTTACCTTCTTCTTCACCTTGCACCGCAGCGGCTCGCCACAGAGGCGGTGGGTTACGACGTACTCCTGCACGGTTCGCTCGAGGGAATGCGGGTAGGCACGGCACTTCCACACTTGTACCACCAGTGCCGGTTTCCCACCGTCTGTCTCGTCGCTGCACCACCCGTACATCACGGCACCCGCGGTATCGCAGCGCGAGAGCACCGACTGCCGCAGCGCCTCGTACTCGGGTGAGCCAAGCTGGACGTCAGCAGACTTCGCCACAGTCGGTAGCCGGAAGCGCTCAAAGAAAGCAAACGCTTCCTTGACGCCCATGCACCATCCGCGCTCGTCAAGCGAGGCGTCCCACGTGATGGCGTAGAACCACATGGGAATGGAAACGGACACTGCCGCGCCTGTGGAAGAGGGGGCACTGCTGTCACCTGTTACGGGTGTCGATATCATCATGAAGGCAGTAGAGTTGGTTCGATAGGTGCCGATAGATGTGCAGGACACAGGCGTGGAAGTGGCAACCGTGGGCTGGTCGACCGGGGAGTCACGGGCAGTCACAAAGTTCTGTAAGCGCTCCCAGCCCGACACAATGACGTCAAAGCATAAGCTGCGGTTATCTGCAGCCACACATGCGTGCAGCTCTCTTAGTACATCTGTGCTTGTGGCAGCGGTAGTGGCGTCACTAGCGGATGCGGTGTTAGGTGCCCTCGCCACGTCCTCTGTGATGATGTGCAGTGACTCCAACACGTGTCGCCACATGCGCGCCATTCGAACCGCGAGGCCCAGGTACGCTGCCTCCGACGATGCCCCGCTGCCAGCAAGTGCGGCAGCCCCACCTGCGATGGTGCTACTGTGCACGCTGCTTTGCTCCACGTAGTCGTGAGGGTTTTGTGTAGGTGAGTTGCCACTGGACGACGCATAGGGCTGCCCTGCAGAAGACGCCATCGCCGACACGGCAGCGTCTTCAGAGGCAGATGATGACGACGATGACGGAGTCGACGCCGAGCTGATGCTGGAGACCGAGTATTGCATCAGGTCCACCTCGGGTATGTTGAGCCGCGTCACGATGTGCTGGTAGCGAGACCCAATGATCCAATAGTGCTCGCCCAGCCACGAGAAGGCTGCGATGCGGCCTGGCTCGCCGTCCACCTTCTCGAGGGCAATCGCCGTCTTGGACACCTCCTTGTGAATCGAGAAGACGCTCGTCGCCTCGCGCCAGTGGCCCATCTTACGAAGCCCGACGGCACTCGCCACTCGCGTCCACTCACTGTGAAAGGCGTGCTGCTGTGGCAACGACGAGTCCCACCGATTTGACTGGCTGCTCGAACCGAATGCGTTCGCTGTCGGCAGTGGTGCGATTGGAGGTGAGCAGGATGGAGAACTCACGGCGACGGGGATGGGTGAGCCCGACCTTCGAGGGCACGGCCATGCAGCAATCGCCTTGGGGTCTGCGCCGCTGCCTTCGCAGCCCTCATGTGCTGACTTTCCCAGTGAGAGAGCCGGCACTGCTACAGGTGTACGAGCGAACACGCAAGCCTGCCCAACGGGGATGTGCTCCCACATCTTTTTGTTCTTTTCATAAACCCCGTCACAGTTGCCGCTGACAAAGCGGTCGACAATGAGGAAATGCACGCCGTTAGGGAGCACCACCGCTGTCGGCTTCAGCTTCACGCGAGGGTCTCGGTGAAAGCTGATGTGGTACGCCGCATTCACACAGCGGCGCTGCTCTTCGTCCAGCACGGGCGCCAGTGATTTGCTAAAGCTCTGATTGTGGGGGCCTCCAGTCATGGTAGTGGCTGATATAAGGTGCGCCGCCGTCGCCATTACTGCTGCAGCTGGGTTGCCCTTCGTGCGGTGGCTGAGGCTCGTATCACTGCATACGGGCAACGAGAGCGCCGGGGGAGGCTGAAGTTTTCCATAGACATCTGCAGCAACGAGATCGGAAAGCGACCCATCTGTTGGTGATGTGCTGACGCTGCTGCTTGGCGCTGCCACCACAGCACCGATGTGGACAGTCGTATGAGGAGGCGACGGCATAGTGTGGAGGGGCCGTGCGTCACTCATTCCCTTCCTGCTCTCGCTTCCGCGACCCGATGCGTTGAGTGACCCGCACCAGCACGGATACCCAAGTCACAGCTGATTTCTCGAGTACAGGAAGGGAAGCTTAAAAGATGTGCGACACGGATGAAGGGCACAGGCCTCGCTCACGCGGGGTCCAGTCGGCGAACGCAGCTGTGCACGAAGGAAAGACGTGTTTCGTCCGCAAGAGAGGAGGAGGGGAAGGGGGTCGATGTGGAGGCTCCTCGAAACGTGAACCCATTGAAAAGGACCCACAAATCCGCTACGAGGGAGAAGAATAACACATTGACAGCAAAGGGCAGCCTGGCGGGTGTGCAGGAGTTACCACACCCACACGCTGCGCTAATATGCTGTGAGCACCAGCAGGAAGTGCAACAGGAGCTGAAGTGGGAGCGTTCTCTCTCCACCCTTTACCGCCTCTGGATCTCCTGGTGGGGATCGTGCAGTACCCCGCCTGTGCGCAGTTTCCCCTTGGCGTGGGCGTGTGTGTTTCGAGGGGGGGGGCGATCTACTCAGTGGAGGTGATGATGAGAGAAAGCGAGAGTGAGGGAGTAACGACAAGATGGCGGTGATGCAGAGAGTCAGGCAGCGGTTGTCGAGACGCATGCATGCACACCCATCGCATGACTGCATGTGTAGCACAAACGACAGAGAACAGGGAGTGACAAGACATCATTCGAAGCGGCCTTTGACGCTCTTTTTCCCCTGTTGTGCTACAAATTCGTTCCCGCTGCTCCCTCCCCTTTCCCTCTGAGGTGGGCAGGGTGGTGGGTCGCGCACTTCGAGCTCACAGCTGAGCCGCATCCTAGATACGTACGGTTTGGCTCTTCTCGTTGCTGTTGGTGTCGCAGTGCAGTGCCTCAGCGGCGCGGCCATATGAAGAGAGTCACGGGTGTGCAAACGAATGTGAGGGAGAGCGCCCATTGCTGCGGCTGCCGCGGTATTTTATGCTGGCATGCCCTTTCTCTGCGATCCTGCGACCCGTTGGCGCTTCTATGCTTGCCGAGGCTGCGCGCAGCTGTGTCACCTCTCGTTACGTCGGTGACTCTCTCTCTCTCACCTACTCATCGGCGTTCATCCACGTGGTCTCCGCCAATCTGTGCAGACGTATTGAGCTCGCGTAGAAACGTCAGTAGTGATCAGCGGGCTCGTGGGGCCGCACATCCGCACAACAAGACATAAGGCAGAACACCACCGACAGACGCAGGGCCGACTTCACCACTACTAGTGCCCGTCACTCATGGGTATCAACACACGCGCAGCTGCACAAGTCCAGAGAAGTCGCCTTTCGCCGTTTGGTCTGCAGCGGCGATGTCGGCAGTGTGCACCTTCACATCTTTTGCACGCGCACAAGGACGCTTCAAACTCCCCTGCACATGAGTATGCCTCACACAGACGTCCCTCCCTCCCCCCCGAGACACACGACTCAGTGAAGAATGTCTCGAATCCTGCAGAAGTTTACCACGTCATCGTCGCTTACCTTTGCGCGCTGTTCCCGCCAGTCGTGCAGCACGTCACGGATGATGCAGTCCGCCGCCAGGTCCTTCACATCCCCGCTGTTCATCGTACCTCTGCCGTAGCGCTGCGTCACGTCGGCGAAGAGTGCGTCGTCACGGCAGAAGAAGCGCAGGTACTGGTAGGCCACATCCACCTTCAGGTTCGCCCCCGTCTCCTGCATCTGCTCTAGGGTGGCGCAGCCACCCGAGAAGGCACGGCGCAGCTTCTTGCGCACCTGCTTATCCGTGTCGTGTAGCGTAATGACGCCGTTCTCCTCTGCACTGCTGCTCATCTTGTGCTCCAGCCCCTTGAGTGCGGGCAGGAACTGAGTGTGAAGAAGGGCCGGTGGCGGCTGCTTCAGCCGCGGCGCGGCAGCGCGGGTGAGCACAAAGAAAGGGTCCTGGTCAATGGCGCAGGGAATCAGGCACCGCATCGGTCTGTCACCGTTCGGCAGGACGCGACGAAAAGCGGTGCTGAAGCACGGAGCTGCCTGGGTTGCAGGAAAGGCGAATTTGCCGACGTTGTCGCTGTCGGTGATGCCGAGAGTGTGCTTCACTGAGTTGCCTGTCATGCTACGCTGGAGCGGCAGCACTGTCGGGTACAGCTCGCCCATGTAGTGCGTGTTGCGAAAGATGAAGGTATGGCGCGGGTGGAAGCCAAAGGCGATGATATCCTTGATGTTGTTGAGAATGACCTCCTCCGCCACGGCCCCCTCGAAGGGGACGCCGCGAAAGAGAAACTTTTCGTCGTCGGTGATTTGTATCACGAGAGGGAGATTGAAGACGTCTTGGAGGTACTTGGCCAGCATGAAGGGCAGCACATGGCCCGCGTGCATGGTGCCAGCGCTGGGGCCACGGCCGGTGTAGAGGAAGACGGAAGGCTCATCCGGCTTGATGGAAGCCTCGATGTCGTCGAGTGCCTTGTGCAAGTCGCGGTGCGAGAAGGCAATGCCGCGGCTGAAGAAGTGGTGAAGCGGCGGTGGTGGTGGTTGCTGCTGCTGCGCGGCAGGAGACACGGAGACCTGCGCTGGCACACCTCCAGGTGACACAGCAGTCGAAACGGGGGTCGGGGTGTTCTGGGCGTTGACAGAGGTGACGGATGCGGTTCGCTCGTGGCACTTGACGATGGCATCACGAATATGCTGACGTGCGCTGTCGTCCACTCGCTCCGCTTTGAATGTGGTTAACACGCGATCATAGTTGATCCCCTGCGGGCCCTTGGCGACTACCGTCCAGGGGGTAATGACGTCTTCCGTATCGGCATCACCGCCTCCGGGGGGGTGTTGGGCAAGTTCGCGAGGATCCTTCGCGCAGTCAGATCTCTCGCTTGTGCTACGCAGTGCTGTGAAAGTGCACACGCCGGCGCGCAAAGTCCATGCCCAGCAGGTGACGCGACGCATAGAACACAGCGCAGAGGGACGCTATCGTGTGGAATTGGAGAGGGTCTCTGGGCCGAGTGAAGGCGGTTGATTGACGGAAGAAGATAGGGGCACTTCGGCACGGACGAGTTGGCGGAGACGGCTCTTCCTCTTTGCCGCGGGGAGCAGCGAACAGGAGAGAAACGTGGGAAGAGGCAGAAAGGAGAGGGCTGAGGCGCATGCGCCGTCTGGGGGAGGGGGGGGGGTGCGATGGGACGAGGAGAGAGTCATACGGATGCCTAAATTACTTTGCACGGGCGGCCTGGGAGTCACGGCTGCACGAGCAAGCGAAGCCCGCGTGCGGCACGATGTATGGGGCGCGGGCGGCGGTGGCGTTTGTCGAGCGTCTACAACGAAGACGAAAGAGGCGCTCAACAAGAAGCGTAAGACGAATGGGTTAGAAGACTCGACTCTGAAGTGTTTGGCATGTGGGTGCATTTTGATGGGGGTGGGCTCGCCCGGAGTAGCGAAGGCAGTGATGGTGGGGAGAGAGTCGGTTGTCGTGCGCGTCCCTCGCGGTCCACACACCAACAGGATATCCCCCCATCATCGCGACCGCTCCACTGCCTATGCATCTGACCTCTCCGCACCGTTACTGACTCTGACAGCGACTCATTTTCTTCCTCTATGAAGAAGGGGGGAGGCTAGAGGAAGGCAGCAGAAAGGCGCTACCAGTCGTCGTCTCGATCTCGCCTTCATGGCAAGCACACACGCAGACACACACTCGCACTCTTCTTCTATCCTACAGCTGGAGTTCGCTACGCCTTGGCGGGAATATAGGCCACCATTGCGGTGTTCCCAGCTGCGAACACGCTCAGCACGAGTGCTCGCTGGTCCATCAAGTACATGCTTATCTTCATCGGGTCCAGCTCCTTCACCGCCGAAAAGAAGCGCGCAAACTTCCTCGTCTCGACCACAACAGTCGCCTCGCTAATGCCACCCACGGCCCCGCCGTCATCGTCCTCATCGCCACCATCATCATCTCTCTCCGGCTGCTCAATCAATTCAACCGCCTCGTACTTGAGCGAGAAGCGAGCCATAAAATGCTCAGCGAAGATGCGAAGGCTCGCCAATGGCAATATGTCCCTGGCGCGCGGCCGCTTCACCCCGAGACATGCCCCTGCGCCACCATCACCGCCATCTGCGCCAAGCCGCGGCGTCAGCACGCGCGCCGAGAAGGTTACGCTATCGGC
This sequence comes from Leishmania braziliensis MHOM/BR/75/M2904, assembly GCF_000002845.2. NCBI lineage: Eukaryota > Euglenozoa > Kinetoplastea > Trypanosomatida > Trypanosomatidae > Leishmania > Leishmania braziliensis. The sequence continues at coordinate 95,573 of NC_009315.2, read as the reverse complement.
TGCGGTGTTCTTCAACTTGTCAATGAAGGTGGTAAGCTCTAGCATGTCTGGCACCAGTATCTGCAGGTGCTGCCTCTCCAGCGGTGGCGGGGACAGACTCTTGATTTCGCGGTCCCCGAGGATGCGCAGCGGCACGTCGAAGCTGACGTCCGGCTGACCAGGAAGTCCCTGCATGGCAACACGCCACAATGGACACCGTCCGTTTCGCGCCAGCCGCACCTGCACACGCGAGGCGGTCCCTTGGTGGGATCGCTCGCGCGCCTCCACCTGCTTCACGATGTGAATGAGCTGTGCGAGGTCGAGTACTTCACATGTGATGGAGTGCTCCTCGTAGCCGGAGTCGCAGATCATCTCGGAGAAGAGAAACGACGACGGGCATCGCATCCACACCTGGACCCCATCTGCGGCGTTTGTGTTGGAGAAGAAACGGATGCGCTCAGACTGGAGGCGTACGATGCAGTCGCGTTGACTACTGCGGCACACCTGTAGAACACCAAGTAGACCCTTGGCGTCTTTGAGGGTCGCCTTGAAGCGCATACACGGCTGGAGTGCACCGTGGAAGAGTCACGTGGGCTGCAGTAGTTGGCACGGAGAAGCGAGAAAAAAAGAGAGGAGGCACACCCGCTCCACCCCTCGTCCTCCCCGAATCAAAGATGAGGTGAAAGACGGTAAACAACAACCGCAAGGAAAGGCGATTACGGCAGAGCTACACGGGGACTGTGCGAGAGGGAGAGACAAAGTAAAGGAAGAGAGAAGGGGTGGTGGTGGCTGCACAGAAAAGCGCAACTTTCACTTCGTAATGACTCCATGCGATTGTGTGTGTGTGTTAGTGCGTGTGTATGAGAGAGGAGTTGACGTCGCTGTGTTCGCCTATGTCAGCCCGCGCATATCTCCCGCCGTGGAGGCGTCCTTTCACTGGGTGTGTCTCGATCTGGGTTGGGCACCCCGATGGAAAAGAGATGGAAAGAAGGAGGGCGACTGCTAGGGCCATGTCAGCAGCTACACGAGACGCGCCGCAATGATGAGCGCGCTTTCGTGAACGGAAGAAGGGAGGGAGGGGGGATCATCTTTTTCTCATCGGCCTATTTTCGCCAGTGTCTGCAACCCCCTTCAGCAGAGAGTACACAACATGTCGCCCACGCGAACACAACAGAGCGGTGGGACCGAGAGGAGGAGCAAAGAAATGAGGCAGCCGAGGTGCGGCGCGGGGTTTTTGCCTCCAAATCGTTTACATCGAGGACGCACAAGAGTGAGTCCTTCTTCCGTGAAGATACATACACCTGTGCGCGCAGAAAGCACACTTCACGCGCCGCCTCTCAGTCTCAGTGGGGAGTGTTCCAAAGGGCTGGCAGTCCAGCTGCTCTGGGCCGAGAGCAGGTCGTTCAGAAGACTGCGCAGGACACCCTCAATGGTCTGCGCCTCACGCTCCTTGGCCAGGGCGCTATCAGGCTCGACGTCTGCGTCGGCCTCGCTACGCCTGCACACTGTCTGATAATTGGCGATGAGCTCGACGGAAATATTGGGGGTGTAGCCGACCTCGCAGACGGACCCGCACTCAGCACAGATGAGCTTGCCGCGACGGTTGTACATGTTAGAGAGACAGGAGAGGCAGAAGGTGTGCCCGCATGGCCAGAGCGTCTGCGGTTTGTCGAAGACAAAGAAGCACTCGTGGCACGTCGACTCCATCTCCAGCGAGGCGTGAAATGTCATGATGTTGGCCACAGCCACTGTGGCGAGTCGCACTGCGTTCACAAGTGCCTTCTCATGGAGGAACAGGTCTTCCAGCTGCTCCTCAGTCGAACGCACAGCGGCATCAACGTAGCACAGGTCGGCGTCACACACCTGACTGCCCACGTCCGCCGTAGCAGTTCGCTCTTTCCCGAAGCGGTCGAGAAAACCGTCGGCAGCGTGTTCAACAGCGGCGTCCGCCTCGTCACCCTGCTGCTGCTGAGACCTCTCTTCCAGAGTTCGATTCAGGCAAAGCCGATGCAACTTGGCGTAGCGGTTTACCTCGCTGGTGAGCGTGATGGCGTACTGTTCCGCGTTCATGCCTGTGCGCGCCTGTCCAACGGAAAGGTAGTGCACATCCGCACCCATGTCACCCAGAAGTTGGTGTTGACCCTCCACCTCCGCCAGCAGCGCGTCACGCTGCGCGATAAGGTCGCTGTACTCTTCCTCCGCCTCAATGCGAAACTTCTCGTTGAGCTCTGCGTCATTGACGCCAAAACCGGTCAGCGGCGGGTAGTTGTCCTCCGAGCCCTCACCATGTCCGCTGCAGCCATCGGCTCCATCGGCGGCGCCAATGGTGTCGTCAAGGCCAGGAAACTGAAAGTTTGGGTTCAGGAACTGCGGCAGCAGGAAGGCGCTGCGACCGTTGCCATCGTCATCCCACATATCCTCCATGCCGTCGAGGATGTTCTTGGCGGTTCGACGCAGTCGCACGTGGTCCGCCTCCTCAGGGAAATGTATGAGGAACTCGTCGAGGTTGCGGCTGTCGTCATCGTCCCTGGGGCGGCGCAACGACGAGTCCTGCGATGAGGTGGCGGTGGCGGAGAGGGAGACAGCTGAGAAAGGTGCCAAGGTGTGCTGCTTCATCTCCTTCCCTGTAAACTCTTCGCCGGTACCCTGGCCTGCCGCCAAGGAAACCCCCTCGCCATTTCTCCGTGTGTCGTAACGACCGCCGCTGCCAAGGCCACCAGTAACACTGTTGTCACCGCTTGGGCCAGCGTCGACAGATGATGTGTCATGTGTGCCGCTGTGCGGTCCTCCAGCAGCAGTCGATGGCCGTCCGTCAACAACGGTTGTCTCTGCTTCCATGTCGAGGCATACGGTGTTGCTAACCTGGCTGCGCTGCCCGCCAGAGCTCGGCACCGACAGGATGGATGGGCGAGAGGCAGAACGTGGTGCCAGCGGAGACCCGTAGGTGCCATGATCCCCGCCAGCGCCAGAAACACGACCCTTCATCCCCCAAAGCCTTACAGACCCGTCACCGCCATCGGACCTGCTCCGCGTCCTTGAGTCTGCAACAGCGACATAGAAGTTCCTCTTGAGTCGGTGCGCCTCAGCTTCATCGGTAGTCATGGTGTGGCTCAGAGAAGAGAGGGAGAGTGTGGCTAGCAATGGGTGGTCCCATGTGTCCGCTCCAGCACTGCGTCGTTGACAGCCTCCGTCGGCACTTACCGAGATGCGATAGCCAGGAGTTGCAAGAGCGAGGGGAGGGTCGCTACAGTTGTGCGGCATGGCACTCGCACCGAGCATTGGGGTGTCCGCCAGCGGCAACATATGGTCCGGCTCGTATTTGGTCGGAGAGAGGACGTGCAGGGGCGTAAGGCTGTGCTTCATGCTTGAGAAGACAACACCGCTGCGAGATCCCTTGTTGGATGGGGTCCGCCCCTCATGCCCGCTCTCGCCCAACCCGGATGAACCGTCTTTCACGCCGGCTAAGAGGGAGCTGGTGCCGCCTGTCGTGGCGCCTCCACCAATGGACGAGTGCCCATCACCATTACTGTCCTTGCCGTCCAGCATGGGGTATCGGTTACTCGTACCCCGACGACCCTCACGACGCTCCCGCAGCCGCCGCACCGCCTCTGCCCGTTGCTCTGTCGTCATCTTTTTCCCATACATGTGCTCCAGCACCCCTTTGAGCCCGTGCCCGAGAGAGGGGTCATCCATGCAGGAGGCGTTGCAGAACATCGGCCCGTCATCGGGCCGACTGCCGAACTCCTCGTTCTCGCCCTGCACAGCGTACGCCGAGTCGGCGTCCTCTGTCCACTGAAACAGCATTTGGCTGTCCGTGCAGAGAAACCGCATCGTGAGCCGCGGTGGGGGGCCCGAGGCAGCGCCAGAGTGGCGACGTGCTTCCCACATAAAGCCAGACACCCCGGATCGCACGCGACGGTGTCCCTCGCCCTCTCGGCCGATCGTGTATTGTCCGCTGCGGGTAGTGAAGGTGCGCTTTGACAAGCCGGCGAAGAGGCCACGGTTGTGGTTCGGCACACCCCTGAGGCGGTGTACGCGCACCAGCTCCACAGCCGAGTACGGGTGTACGTCAATTGTGGGCATCCCCACAGTGGAGTGCGCCGCAGATGCAGCGGAGGTTACGCCCTGACGCGTCGTAGCCCCGCCGGCAGCGCTGCCATGCGCCGACATCGCCGTGGTGATCAGTGGAGAGACTTCCTCAAAGGACGGCTCCGGCTCCGCTGAGGCAGGTGCAGTGCTCGCCCCTACAGCAGCTTCAGAAGAAGCACTAGCCGGCCAGGCACTGGCCATGTGGGTGTCACAGGGGGGTACAGGTAGTGGCACGGGTGCTGATGGTGATGGTCTCCGCGTCGCTTCCCACTGTGCCTGCGCGACGTAGGCCTGATGCAGACGCTCCTGGAGTCGCGCCTCCAGCAAGCTGCGTATCTGCGCCGTTAGCACCTGTTGCGCACGGCGTTGCACCTCCTGCGGGCTAAGGCGATATGCCGCTTCTTTCACCGACTGCTCTGCCACAGAGGACGGCGTGGGTGAAGAGGGGGAGGCGCCAGCCGCAGCCGCTGGCGTGCGAGGAAAGTTGGACATGCAGCTCGGCCTCCACGCGTGCTCACGCTGCCGCTGAGAGGTGCGATGGTTGCATGGCCTTGGCGACACACCACCTGCGTTTCCTTGAGGGCGCACTGTGGTTTCATGCGCCTTATGCGGGGGAACGACGGGGTACACATCGAGGGTGCGCATGAAGTGCGACACAGACTGGCCCGCCGGTAGGCGTGGCTCGAGGTCGTCAGAGGTGGGCATGTGTTGCTCGCTTGTCACCGTGTCTGGGTGTTCGTGAGGCAGCGATGAAAACAGCGGTTACAAATGTTCGCGAGCGTCGGCACGATGCCGGAAGGGGGAGGGCTGAGAGACGTCACCCGAGAGTGCACGCCCCGCCCTATGTCTACTCGAACGGCCCACAGGGAGGCGATAGAGTGCGTTTCGTGGAAGTGCAAACAGCCAGAGGGTAGAAGCCGAGTAAGGGTGGAAAACAGGCATAGTACAGCCGCGAAGAGGGAGCAACACCTGGTGCTACAGGATGCATACGCAGGCACAGACAGACAGAGAGAGATGCCAGTACATCCGGTGCGGTGTGGGTGAACGACAAGTCCGGGATAGCAGCCACAGCAACAGCAGTAGAAGAGAGGCGAATGTCTCACCGTCCAACCCGCAGCGATATCTCATCGTTGAACACCGTCGACCATAGTCATTCAAGAAGCCACATAGCGTAAGAGAACGAGAGAGGAAAGGAAAGGCAGTCGAATCCATCTTCGACCCCAGTAGACCATTTAGCATTTTCACGTGGTTGCGCTCACTCTTTTTCCCTTTCAGATTGTCTTCCCTCGACTCTCTCGTTGGGCCATGCACCCCCCCCTCCCACCCCACCCCACCCCACCCTCCTCCTTTCTGCCTCCCGGACAACGTTGTCTCGGTGCGATACGGAGGAAGAAGGGAAGATGGGGTGAACACAGGGGGTGACGGCAGAGAGGATGTGAGACGTACAGGGAGGGGAGAAGTGTGACGGCACGAGAATGCGAATCCAGCGTGTAAGTGCCACGCACACGGGCACACACGGGCACCACACGGTCGGGTGCCTCCGTCGATGTTGAGATCCGCTGGAGATGTGACTGTCATGCGACACGCTCAGGCCCGGGTAAGGCTGTAGCCACCATCAACCTTGACACACGTGCCAGTGATGTATTTCGCGCTGGAGGAGCACAGGAAAAAAACCGCGGCGGCCACCTCTTCGGCGGTGGACTCGCGCTGGTAGAGGGGCACCTTGCTACGATAGTCCGCCTGCACGGCAGAGGGCATGTCAGCAGGGAACAGTGACAGACCTGGGCTAACGCCGTTCACGCGAACCTGCAGCGGTGCAAGCTCCAGCGCAGCAGACCGTGTGAGCCCCTCCAACGCCTCCTTAGCCATAGTGTACATGGTGAACCCGAGAAGAGGCTGGTTTGTCATGGCGTCGATGATATTCACGATGGAGTAGTTGTCGCTGCGCTGCTCAGCTGGAATGTCCGCGACGCGCTGGGCGAACGCCTTAATCAAGAAGAAGGGCGCAAGCGCGTTGGTGCCGAAGAGGTCAGCGGCGGCCGCTGCCTCGGTCTCCTCATTCATAGACGGCTCGTGTCCCTCCTCGACCTTGTTCAGCAGTGGCGTGGGGTAGTAGGCAGAGGCGTTGTTTACGAGCACGTCGCAGCGTCCCCAGTGGTTGTAGCACGCATCCACCAACCCAGCGCAGCGCTGAACGAGGGAAATAGGAGCCGCGTCATGAGCGCTACTGACCGACGCTGTGGCAACGGCGCTCAAGTCCGCCTGCACCGCAATGGCGCTGTTCGGTCGCCTTGAGTTGAGCGTCGCGGTAAGTGTGTTCGCATCTTCAGCAGAGCGATGATAATGCAAGCAGACGGCGTACCCCTGTGCGTGAAGGATTTCAGCAATGCCACAGCCAAGGCGCTTCGCGGCGGCTGTTACTAACGCCACCGGTACTGTCGCAACGGACGTCATTCCACTGCCGACTCGGCTCCTCTGATCAAGCAGTGCACACAAATAAAAGAGAGACCGTCTGAGAGTGTCGAAAGAGAACACTCACGAGCAGAGCGTCAAGGTGCAGTTAAGAGAATCGACTAGTTCGCTCACAGAGTGCTGTCGGGAGGAAAGTGAAAGAAGAGAGGAAGAGAAGATGTGCGACGCAGGCAGAGCTTCGTGTCAACGATGTGTGCGTGGCTTCGGCGACAATGATGGCATGAATGCAGTGAAGAGTAAGCCAACGACAGTAAATTCAGCTTCACAGAAAACGCCAGGGTGAAGTGTACGTGCGCATGGCTCACTGGGCACCTGGAGAGAGATATACAGCGAGGCTGACGCGAAAAGAGAGAAGAGGAGGAGGCGTGTGCCGCGGCGGCGGAGATGAGCAGCAAAAACAAAAGTGTACGGAAGGGCAGTCCTCAAGTGCAACGCAACGCTTCGCCTGCGAGTGTCAGAGAGAGAGAGAGGGGGACAAACAAACAGAGGTGTGCGTGTGCGGCAAGAACGAAGGCCTCGTTGCATTGCGCGAGGGATACACAAGAGGATCACGTAAAGAGCCTCCAGGAGCCACCGAAACGACAGAGAAACCGCGCGAACAGAAAGACATAAAGAGGCACTGAAACGTTCAGTGTGCGGGTCGTCTTTCGGGAGAAGGTGATAAGAGAGGGTGGGAGGGAAGGTCAGTCTTGGGGGAGAGAGGCAGAACGGCGGACCGCACCCACCCACACCAAAACGCGCGGCACAAGAAGGGGCAGAGTTACACTAGCAGCGAGGTGTCCATCAACAACATCAGCGCACCGCGGGGGTGGGGGGTGGGGGAGGTTCGAGAAGGAGACCCTTAAAGAGTAGGTCTATCACGATCTTATGCTTCTACTCACTGTCTCCCTTCTGACAGCAAACACACACACACACAATCACTCACATGCCCGCGACTGCTACAGGGGCTTGCGAGCAGCAGCGAGAGAAGCAAAACGACCGCAAAACCGACTTACTTCAGCGGCGCCCTCACAACACCGGTGCAGGGCCTACATGCGCGGCTGCTCTCCCGCCTGGCGAAGCCTCGACGACTTCTCCGCAAAGGTAGATCAACAGACCTTAAACAATCGATACACTGGGTAGTGGAGGCTGGCAGCTGCGAGCCTCCACTACTGCGTTCTCAATGCTCCCTCGACACGTCACGCTCAGCAGCGGAAACAATTTTCAGGCAGAAGTAAAAATGTACAGTTGAAACGCATCGTACGCCTCCAACTGCGCACCACATGCGGATGAAACAAAGCCCCATTCAAAAAAGTGGTGGCTGCATATTGGCAATGACCCAACCTTCTCCGCATGGCATCCGACATCCTTGACGGCTCCCCTCAGACGAGTTTAGGGACCAATATTGCTCCTCAATGCATTCAGTTCGCCATACATCATTACCCACCCGCCACTCCAGCCAGCCCGTCTCACAGGCCCGATTGCGTGGTGCAAAGCAGCGCTAGACACACCTCACAGCAATGCGCCGTCTCAGTCGCCTGAGCAGCGCCTCTGGCTCACACTAGGCCTGCCCACCCGCCCACCTCGCAGGCCGCCTCACAGCCGCTCCCTCTGTACCGGTCCCCACGCGGTGCACCCATCGGGGGTGGCGCCGAGGCCCCCCGCGCCGGCAGGCAGCGAGGGTCGGGTGGGACGCATTCGAATCACGCTGACCCTCTGCCCACCGTGTGCTGCCAGAGGTAGTCCTGTGCACCAGCAGAGGTGGGAGGGAGGGTGGGGACTCTGCTTGGCTTCCCTCCCGTACGGGTGGGTAGGCGGGGGTAGTGGATTCTGCGATCCCACGCGCTGAGGTGTCGCACCGTCATCAGGGGTAACGATCCCTTGGAGACACGCACAGTCGGCACCTTATCTTCGGGTAGGGTGGCTGCCTCAGGGTGTGGGTCGACAGCTCTGGGCCGGCGCTGTGCCGCAGAGACGTGCGGTCATGATCGCATCTGCCCCCGTACACTACGAGTCGCGCTGGCTACATGACCGCAGCCGTCCCACACCAAAGTCCAAAGAGGCGGCGCTTACAAGACGAGAAGAGACCACCCTCGCCCAGCGCCGCACGGGCAACTGTCCGTACCTTGGATTCCTGCTGCGGTGAGCGGCCCGCAGAAGCAACACGGCGTGAAGGTGCTGTGGTGCCTGCTACTCGGCTGGCGCCGTGGTACAACCCCCGCCGCCCTCGCCTGCGCTTCGCTGCCACAAGAGCGCCGACGTGCCACACGATATTTCTGGGTTGCGCGGGGCCCAACGGGCACTCCATGTGACGCCACGATGCTGCACGGGCGGGCTCAGGAGAGGCCGTCATCCAGACACGCCCCTCATGACACCGACGGAAAGGGACGAAGGCAACGATCCCCTCTACCCCACCCCGACAGCAGCGCTGCCCCCAATCACAGGCCGCAGGACCCAGAAGCGCGGGCACTGTGCGCACACGCTGCCAAGCGCAGCTGGCATGGCGCATCCCACCCAAACAAAGCATCCGGGGACCGGCAAAGCAACAGGGATGGACGAAATGGGCGCGAGGAGATCCACACCGACCAACCCCACAGTGCACGCGCGCGAAACACGCGGCACTCCCCACACCACCACCCCGTTACCCGCACGACAGCCGCCACTGCCACCGCCTCCGAGCAGGTCCCTGGGCGCGGCCCGCACCCGAAGCGGACAACGAAGAGCAGGGTGAGCCCGCCAGGCGCGTGGCCTGATTCGACGGCGGAAGGCCGGCGCTGGACGGCGAGGGTCAGGACGTGGGGCACAACAGGGAGGCGGGGGCGGAAGCGAGCGGTGGTTCTATGCACCTCTGCGCTGACTCGCTTCGTGGTGGAATGGACATGCTGGAAGAGGAAAAAGAACGAACGAGCAAACGAGCCGAAGTGCCCGCCTCTCAATGGGTGTATTGCGCTGCACTCGAGGCTACTTTGTGAATGACTTTTTGCAGGAACGGAGGCGAAGTACGACGAGGGAAGTCAGCGGTGGAGGGCTGTCACGAAGTGTTAAATCGCGAGCTGGAATGAGGAGCGCTGAGCAGAAGACAGGAGGGCGGAGGAGGGGTGAGAGCGAGAACCAAAGGAGGAGGACTCTGTGTAAGAAGAAACGATTGAGGAGAACGCGATAAAGAGGGCGAGAAATACGAAAACGAGGGAAGACACCGTCAGGGGGAAAATGAATGATCGAGGAAGAAGAGAGAAGCGCAGAGCACGAGAAGAGACCACCTTTCTGTCTGGTCTGCGTGCGTATGGCGAAGGAGTGTCCCACTTTTCCATCACTCTGATCGACTCTCTACGTTAGTGTGCTGAGGTAGTCGTGCTCGCAAGAATGAGCGGGCAGCGTGCCTCCTCAGCACACAAGTGCGCTGCCGCTGGTATTGCTGGGCCCCACGCGGTACCGTCCAGAACTCTCGGTGGGGGGAAGGGCGGAGTGCACACCATCCACGCACTCACCCTTCCATGGGCATCACAGCCTCACAAGCACGCACGTGGGCAGAGAGGCCATAGAGTGGTCACAGAGACAGCCACATGCACAGGTAGATTCGCACAGGTCAACTTACGCTTGACAGAGTGAGAGGAGGGGAGCAGCTATCGTGCACACACGGTGATGGCCACAAGCCACAGAGGATGGGAAGACAAGGGAGAGAGAGAGTTAAGGCAGTTGTAGGCGGGCGACGGAGAGTCAGAGGGAGAAGGAAGACCAGCTGCGTACTGCACACACGGAGAGGGGATGCGTGAGTGATTCACCACGAAGTCGTGCATACGCGGGGTACCGGTGCGGTTCTGCACGCACTCCCGCAACCCGGAGCCGCAGCACCGAGAGGCTTTGTCCTTGGGGCTGTCTCTAGCGCACGGCGCTTGTGGGGAGCGGAGAAGAGAGAGGGAGTGACAGTCGGTGACGTGCGGCGCACGGACATCGGTGCGAGAGCACCCTTGACCACGTACCCAGGGAAGAGAGATTGGTGTGACGAAGCACAGCGTGAGAAACACAGAGCGCACGGTACACCGATGATTGAGGGGAGGCAGGCAGTACGAGCAGTGGTCTGGTGGTGCGCAGTGCGGAGCACACGCTCACAGGGATGTGTGCACTTAGAACTTTGATCGGCATCGTGTTTTCCTTTAGCGTAATCGCGCAAATGCGTAGGGGCAGCCGGAGCAGTCGGGCGATGCCATTCGCGTCGCGGTGATTATAAAAATTGTGACTGCCCCCTAACGAAGCGATGTACTCGTTGTACAGCGAGTACGGCGGCTGCCTCCCGGCAGAGAGAATGTTACCCCTGTGCAACTTCATCGTCACTTTCTCTGTCACCGTCTCTGCCATCTGGTCGAGCATCTCGGACGCTGACTGGTTCGGAGACTTGAACCACTTACCGTCGTACACAAGCTAGAAGAAGCGCAGTGCAAGCTGGAGCTTGAAGAGCTGTGTGTCGCAGTCGAGAAGCGACGACTCCAGCGCATCCAGCGCCTTGTATGGGATCGTCCCTGCAGGTGTCTCGTACAGGCCGCGTGACTTCATACCCGCCAGGCGATCCTCCACAATGTCCTCGATCCCGATCGCTTGCTTGCCCACTAAGCGTGTTCAGTTCCTCCACAAGTCGCGTAGTCCCCATATTTCTCTCGCTCATCGCCATGAGGATGCTCTTCTCGAAGTAGACTGTCACGTACTTCACGTGGCCTGGAGTCTTTTCCACTGTGTTTCGGCGATTCAGCAGCTTTGGACAAACTCGCTCCTTCGCAGGGCCCTTTAAATCGATGCTCTCCTGACTGATGTGCCGCAGATTGCGGACGAGTGACTAGATGCTCCACTCGCCCCACAAAGCAACGCACTTCAGGTTCGAGTCTAGTGCCCTCACCGTCAGCTCAAACATGACCTGGTTGTTGGCCTTCCCCCTGGGCGCCGTAGCAGATCGCGGCAGTATCCTCCTTATGCCCAACCGCCACAAGGTGTTTCGCGATAAGCGGCCGCGCGTGCGATGCCACCAGTATGTACTTTCCCTCGTGCGTGGTGCCAGCTCTCAGCGCCGGGAAGATGCAGCCTGCTACATACTCCTCCCTCAGGCCTAGTAGGTACAGCTTCGACGTGACGGACTTCCTCGCCCCATCCCCCCGCCTGTCTAGCTTGCCAGCATCCTGCAGATAATTCGTGCAGCATGCTAGCACCTTCGCGCCGTGGCTCTCCCTCAGCTAAGGAGTACTCCCAAATGTGTCCAGGCCTTTGCCGCAGATCGGGGGATAGCGTGAATCGCGAGGAAGGAAGGAAGGCTGAGGGATGGAGAGATGCGGAAGCGTGTGGGGAGGAAGGAGGGGAAAGGGGGTTATCGCGGGTGAAGGGTGAGGAGCGCTCAGTGGTGCGAGACACGGCGCACGATGAAGGTGGGGTGGAAGAGAAAGAAACCAAAAGGGGTAGCGCAGGGGAAGGAAGTGTGCTGTGACTTGCACGCCAACTGCTGTCACTGCAGCTTGTCGGAGCCTAAGTCGCTTTGCACGTTTGCGGTGGTGATGCACCTCGCGACAGTGCGAACACGAAACTGCAAGATAAAGAGAAGATAATGACGCGGCACAAGCAATAACAAAGGAGAAGGATTTGGTGAGATGCTTGAGAAGTTGCTGAGCAACACGTGGGTTGCCGTGCGGTGTGGCAGAGAAAGAGCGAGGGAGGTAGGAAGTGTTGGGAGAGGTAAGGGGGGGGGGGGCGGTGCAGGGGCGACAGAAAGTGTCAAGGGAGATAAACTAACACTGAGAGAGCATCAATGCGCCCTCACGCGCATCCACAACCAACGCGCAGGTCACTTGCTCACCGTGCCGCGGCTGTATTCATAGGCGGAGCCTCTTCGTGGCCGATACTGGTGCGTAGTCCTGATGGCTTATTGAAAGGTGTAGTGCAGCAAGCTCACCTGAAAAGCGCCACTTGGCCGCCTATGCGGTATAGCGCTTTGTGGCGCACACGCACAAGTCTCCACTCACACCTCTTAATGGCATCAAGCAGATTTCTTCAACTGAACGTACTGCCGCTGTGCACCTCACTCTTCGGGTACTGTGGAGACACCACTTTCATCCATTTTCTAAGCGCTTTATCGTGAGTGAAAGAAGATAGGAGGAGAGTTATGCACACCAAGAAGCACTTTTTGTTCTGCCCCTCACACATCCTTGAGCAGTGCACGACCGGTGAATGCTGAGCTGCAATCTAAAGATGAGCACGGGGCTCTCCCATCAGCTCACCATCCCAACTGGGCACAGTCCTGTGCGACGTCACAGGAGAAGGTGGTGGAATTCTTTCGCACCACGGTTGCCCAGAGCCTCCACCATCCCGCTAAAGATGGAGTCCGGCCGCTCCGCCAGCTCGCGCGGGCTGCCCATCTCCGCAACAACACCGTGGTCCATCACGATGATCTTGTCGCACTGCGCGACAGTGTGCAGCCGGTGCGCGATCGTGATCACAGTGTACGCCGAGAACGCGCTCATCACAGTTGCCTGGATCTGCCGGTCAAGCGCCGGGTCGATGCTCGCCGTCGCCTCGTCCATCAGAATGAAGCCGCTCCCCCTCTTCAGCAGCGCGCGCGCCATGCACATCAGCTGCCGCTGCCCCACGCTGTAGTTCGACCCGCCCTCCAGCACGCGGCTGTCGATCCCCTCGCTCTCCGACGCAACGCGCTCGCGAAGCCCCACAAGCTCCAGCGCGGCCCACACCTCCGCAGGCGACGCCTCCAGGAACGGGTCCACGTTCAGCCGCACAGACCCGTCGAACAGCACGGGGTCCTGCGGGATCATCGAGAACTGCCGCCGCAGCTCGCGCAGCCCGTACGCGCCGATGTCGCGCCCGTTCACGCGGATCGCCCCGCCGCACACCTCCACCATCCGCATGAACGTCAGCAGCAGCGTCGACTTCCCGCTCCCCGTCCGCCCAACAACGCCGACCTTCTCGCGCGGCGCGATCTGGAAGCTCACGCCGCGCAGCACGAGCGGCAGCCCCTCGCGGTACCGCATCCGCACATCCTCGAACACCAGCGACCCGGCCTGCACAGGGTGTGGCGCGGTGCTCGTCGGGCTCGCAGGCTCGATAACAACAGTCCCCGTCACGTCCGCTGCTGTACCTTCCCTTTTCCTTTCCAGCTTCGCCACCAGATCCCTCATCTCCGGCATCTCCTCGTGCTCCACCTCTCGAGTGTAGTGCAGGACACGCTCCACGCTGTTCATGTTTGCCTCCACCGTGGCAACCTGCCGCACAAGCCAGTTCAGCGTCTCCGTTAGCGTCATCGCCATTGTCAGAGACAGCGAGACCATACCTGTCTTTTGAGTCGCTGCCCACTTCATCTTCCCGGTCACACCAATGAGGGCCACTAAGAAGATAATAATGCAACTCGCAAACTCGAGGCGAACGCCGAGCCAGCGGTTGGAGACGTTCTGCATATACAGCGCGCTGTAAACTACGTCCAGCCGCTTCAGTGCCTCCTGGAGCACTAGGTGCGTCTTGCCGTACGCTGCGATGGTACACTGCCCCTGCAGCGACTCCTCCAGCAGCGTGAACACGGGCGAGTGCGCGATGCTCTTGATACGGCGAGTCTCGCGGTTGGACGCGTTGTACACCTGCATCAGCTTGTAGTAAATGAACGCGCACGGAATAATCACGACAAGCACGAAGGGCTGCGCGGCCGACATAATAATGATAGTGGAGCACATGGAGAAGAAGTACTGCAGTAGGTAAAGGTAGCTGTCGTTCAGCGTGTTGTCAAGAATACCCATGTCCTTGGTGAAGCGGTTCAGCACGCGTCCCCGGGGCGTTGTGTCGAAGAAGGAGATCCGCGCGATTCCGACGGACTCGAGGAGGTCGCGATGCATGTTGCGGCTGCCCATTCGCATGAGGTGATAACATAAAAAACACCGCAGCGGAGAGCTGAAGATGCCAAGGAACACAACGAGGAGATAGACATAGAGGTATATGTCCGCGCTCTTCTTCAGCGAGTCTGTCGACCACATCGACAACCACACGCCGTTAGCCGCATTCACACACTCCGTCACCACAAAGGCGACTAGCAGGCATCCCCAAGCAGGCAGGCCACCACACAAGCTCAGATACGCGACGTAGGTTGACCATGGCACACTGCCGGTTGCCTTCTCCTCCCTCGTCATCAGCTTCCCGGCAGCGGCACCCAGCCTAGAGAGATCCTCTTCTCCAAAGTTTTCCCTCTGCTCAGCTTCGGGCGTATTAGCATCCGTCAGAGCAGGAGCCCTTTCAACTCCTGTCACCTCTGCATTTACATCACTGTCACGAGAACTCGCGTCCACGTCGTTCTTCAGTTCACCACGCAGCGTTTCCTCCAGAGACGTCTCCGCAAAGGCAGCGTAGTCGCCAGCAAACACGATGCGGCCGCGCTGAAGCGCCACAATATGATCCGCGAGCGACAGCAGGTGGATTTGGTGCGTGGCGAGCACGCGCGTCTTCCCGCGCAGCCGGCCAAGGAGGACTTCATGCACAATGTGGTGGCCGACGTGCGCGTCCAGCGCAGACAGTGGGTCGTCCAGCAGGTACACGTCGCGGTTGGCGTATACCGCGCGCGCAAGGCTTACACGCGCCTTCTGCCCGCCGCTCAGGTTCACGCCCTTCTCGCCGATCTCCGTCTCCAACCCGCTCGCCAGCGAACGCAGGTCCGCCTCCAGCTGGCAGCACCGGATCACGTCCTGAAGGTCCGCTGGGCGCTCCTCATCGAAGAACAGGATGTTGCCGCGCACCGTCGCGTTCATGATCCACGCCTGCTGCGGCACATACGCGATGCTCCGCTCTGCCCACACCTCGCCGCTCTGCACCTCGTACTCGCTCATCAGCGCACCCAGCAGCGTCGACTTCCCGCTCCCCGTCGCGCCAATCACCATCGTCAGCTTGCCTTTAGGGAAGACAACGTTCACGTCGCGCAGCAGCACCTTCGGCACAAGCTGGTAGTACGTTGTGCCCCCCTTTTCCGTATCCCCCTCCTCGCCAGTGTCAGCGCCACCAGCATTGTCAGCCTGCGCGCTGCCCATGTCTAGCATTGGCCTGAGCATTGTCGGCGAGGAACCGCTTGAATCCGGGTCGCCCAGCTCGTACCACTCCGCCTCCGGCACACCGCGCCGACGGATCCACAGCATCATGCGCTGTATTGCCGTCGTCAAGCGCGGCTTGCACCGTGGCAGTTCCGCCGGCAGGTATGCATGGATTGACGTCTCTTTGAAGATCGCTGCAGCACCGGAAGTACACCTTTCAGTGATGTCCTGCACTTGAGAGCGGCTGTCCAGGCACTCCATGAATGTGGCCACCCGCATTGTCGACACCATGCACTGCAGAATAGCAGAGAGGATAATGGGAATCATGAAGAACGACACCCGCATCGTGTTGAGCAGGGCAATCGTCGGAAAGACAACCTCCGGCTTTAGCGCCTGCCCACTCGCATGGTACAAGAGGAAGACTACCGCAATCACCACCGTCGGCGTCGCGCCGTTCACAAACATAAAGACTACATTGGCCAGGTGGACATCGCGCAGCCACCGCAGCTCTCGATGGCGGGCGTCTTCGATCTGAGCCAGGAAGAAAGGCTCCCAGCCCATAAATTTTACGATTCGGATACCAGAGAGCAGCTCATTCGTGCGCTTGATGCGCAGGTCCACCACGCTCGCCATTCGTTCGGACACATCCTGAAGGTGCTTGGAAATGGCGCCTTGTAGCGGGAGGGACACAAAGAGGACAGCCAAGCCGGGCAGCGCGCACCACCCGACGAGCCTTAAGAGCAACAGCGTGCACAGCGTCAGCTGCAGCGGTGCACTCCAAAAATACATCACGTACCAGTTGAGACTCCCAATGTTGTCCACGTCGTTTCCTACCATGTTCATGACGCGCCCCACCGACAGGTCCGGCCGCTGCAGTGAGCGCTGCGAGATCGTGAGGCACTTCTCAAACAGCAGCGCCATCGACGACGTCTCAAACAGCGCCGCGCTGCGAATGCTGATGTGGTCGTACTTGTGCGCCGTGCAGCTCTGGGTCAGGCTGGTAAGGAAGATCGCCAGAGCGAGCCCCACACCCCAGCCCCACGTCGTGTCGTCCGCATCCAGATACTTCACGAAGTATTCCAGCAGCACTGGCAGCAGCACCGCGCTAACATCTGACAGCAGCTTCGGTAGGATCTGCGCCCACACGTGGTACCAGTGCGCTCTGCAGAGTGTCAAAAGAAAATCCAGCGACGGTGGCGGCCCGGGAGGCGTCTGGCTGCGCGTCGAGCTCAGGTACACCCGCTCCACCGGCTCACACGAACATCGCTGGTTATCACGATGCGGTTGAAACAGACGCTCACCATGCACGACGCCGTTGTGCAGCGCCGCTGCGCTGCCCGTCGCGGCCTGCCGCCGGTGCCGCGGCGGCACACGCCACTCCACTCCAGCCACCAGTGACCGCGGGTAGTCCGACTGCTGTAGGTACCCGACCCAACGCAGCACGCCGCTGGTTTCCGGCTCCGCCTTGTACGCCACCTCACACCCAACATACCCGTCCCAGCGCCGGCTTGCCTCGATGTCTGCATGCACCTGCCTTGACAGCGTGCGCCCCGTGTGGTATGTTCGCGTGCTCAGCGACGGCGGCGGCAGGTCCGCCTCGGTGATGCTTCCCGCCGCAGCCTTGTAGATGAAGTTCCCAATCCAGCCGTAGTAGAGCTGCTGGAACCAGCTCGCCTGGTCCTCTACCGTGGGTGTGTAGAGCGGCTCTTCACCCCACAGCTCGTCCAGCTGCCTCGCGAACTTGTCCTGTGCCTCCTGCTGGCAGCGCACCTGCGCAACAACGTCCACCACATCCAAACGTGTCGCCAAGCCGGCGGTGCGGCCGTCGTCGGTGCCGAGTTGGGGGTGCCCACGTTGCGAGGAGGCACGGATGATGGGTTCATTGGGCTCACCATGAGATGCTAAGCGTGTATATCTTGGTGATGCCATTGTCTATGCTATAGATGCCCTATGCGTGTGTGTGTGTGTGTGAGTGTGTGTGCACTTGTATCCACAGTCCTTCCGCTGTGCGAGGACAGTGCGATGGTCAGTCCTTGTGGAAGTGCGTGGGAGCTCCAAGAGGATAAGGGGGACGTAGTCAGCACAGCGTTGCACACGTAGCTGCCCGAGAACAGTCAAACAAAAAAAAATGTCACAAACTAAGCACAAGCAAAGTTCGGCAAAGGGCGTCTTGGCGCTCGTCTTTCACGACCGACACAGGAGTATTTAGGATAAGTATGACTTGGGGTAACGCAGGATAGGCTCCAGGCAGGGGACAGAACGAGGATGCACGAAGCACGCATGCACATCTCGGGCCCCCACAAGCCCAGGAACTCGGCAACTACCACCGCAACAGCAGCACAAAGCAAAGATGCACGAGATGACCAAGTCACGCGTATGGTGAATACGGCAAAGCGGCAGAGTGCGGTGCAGAGAAGATCAGCGTTGACACAACACACGCACACCCACACACCCAGACAGACGCCCTTGAGGGGGGGGGGTAAGAGGAAAGGAGGTGAAAACCCAGAAGAGAAAGGGAAAGTCGCATTGAGCCGCAGTGTGCCTTCCTTGGGGGAAGAGGAGGGGAGGGGAGTGGAGAGGGTACAACGCGCGCACTCACACACGTGGTTGACCCCACATGAAAGAACATCCGACAAGTCTGGGAAACAAAAGAGAAAGAGGGTACGGCGCAGACAGTGAACTCGACAGCACAACGGCAGTGGCTTCGAAATGTTTTGCTTCAGCTTGTCCACTTTTTGGCGTACAACACAAGTCCAACTTCACGTCCACCCCAGCCAGCCCGTCTCACAGGCCCAATTGCGTCGCGCAGTGCAGCGCTAGACACACCTCACAGCAATGCGCCGTCTCAGTCGCCTGAGCAGCGCCTCTGGCCCACACTAGGCCTGCCCACCCGCCCACCTCGCAGGCCGCCTCACAGCCGCTCCCTCTGTACCGGTCCTCACGCGGTGCACCCATCGGGGGTGGCGCCGAGGCCCCCCGCACCAGCAGGCAGCGAGGGTCGGGTGGGACGCATTCGAGTCACGCTGACCCTCTGCCCACCGTGTGCTGCCAGAGGTAGTCCTGTGCACCAGCAGAGGTGGGAGGGAGGGTGGGGGCTCTGCTTGGCTTCCCTCCCGTACGGGTGGGTAGGGGAGTAGTGGATTCTGCGATCCCACGCGCTGAGGTGTTGCACCGTCACCCGGGGTCCGAGAACGACCCAGGCAGAAGAGAACGGATGGCGAAACAATATGAGACAACACACTCTCTTGTGGATGAAAGGGAAATGGTCGCACCGAAGGCGCGCACTAACACACGCCTCTACACGTGGAAAAGAGGCGCTACACGGAGAAGAAAATGAAGTGAAACGGCTGCAGGTCCACATGAAGTGCTACGAGAGTGCGTAGGTCGCCCTTTGGGGGAGGGGGGGGGAGCCCAACACTTGCACAGGGCCTCCCCTACGTTGACCGTTTAGCGTCGTCTCCTTTCTGCTCTCCAACTACCCACCGGTGATCATGTGTGTGTGTGTGTGGCGGATAGCCATCACGCTGCCCATTGACACATCTCCGACGCTTGCTAAATACCAACGAGGACCATCCATGTAAAGAAGACGTAGAAGAGCCCGACGGGGTACACCACCAGCACCTCACGGTCAGCGTTCACTGTGTTACGAAAAAAGCGCAGGGCAGCCCAACAGGCCCACGCCCATGCGATGACGCACAGCAGGAGGTTCACAAAGAACCACGGGATGATCCAGCAAAAGAGAGCGCCAAGACAGATGGGCGCCAAGCAGTAACCCATCGCGCAGTATGTCTGAAAGAACATGATCTTGCTGCCTAGGAGCTTGGCGTTGATGGTGACGACGAGACCGCCGAGCCAGACAAAGATGAAGACAGCAGAGAAGACGGCGGCGCCTTGGTCGTCGCTGGCGTTAATAGTGAGGATAGAAGCAAGCATGAGACATAGGAACAGGGGCCCCCAGAGGTCCCAATCATGAAGTTCCCTTTCATCCCCGAGAGGGGGGCAGACAACTACGATGAGCTTGCGGCCAATCGCCTTGGCATCGCGGAGCAGCGTCTGAAGCACCGGCTCATCCAAGGTGGAGATAGTGTTCGGGTCTGCGTTCAAGTGCACTTCGTTGAGCATCGCGCCTTTTCTCTCTCACTCTCTGAGAAGAGGAGAGGGAGGAAAGCGGTCGTCAAGTCGTACTGAGTGCACCACAGAGGCCCGGAGAGATACACAAGACTGCGGAGAGCGAGGTGACCGCTAGCAACAACTCGGGGCACACACACGTATACACACAAGAGGAAGGTATGAAGCAAGGAGAACAGCGCAACAGCGAAACGACAAGACAAGAGCAATAGCTCAGGAAGGCGAGCTTGACTGCACTTGCAGCAACAGTCACTCGCTTGAGACGGCGAGAGGGGGAAGAGGTTGGTGGAAGGTCTGGAGAGGGGTAAGTGTTTTGCCTTTCCACTTCCTGTCACTGCGCTTTTTTGTCCTCTTCCGAAAAGCCCGAAAGAAGGATGAGGGGCAAACGACGGTGCTCTGTACGTGTAGGTGTGGTCTGTGGTCAGTGGTGTGCTATGGCTTGTGGGGCGTGAAAGTTGAGCTAAGCTGATGCACGGGTGATTGAGGGAGACGGAAGGAGGCAATTGGGGTGTACAGGCGCCGCGTCGTACACCGTGTGGGCGGGTGTTTATTTGTTTGGGTTTCGAAGACATACAGGAAGCGTGGGCAGACGTAATGGGGTGGGTGCGTACCGGTGGAGGAGGGAGTGGGTAAGGTGTTGGGCAAAGTGGAGAAGAGAGAACGCCATTCAGTACACTACTGAGAGAGAAAGGGTGGGGATGGCAGGCGTGCGTATATGCGCGTATCTCTGCCGGTGGCAGCAGCGCGTACGGGTGCTCATCCCGCTCATTATAGGGTTTCCTGTGCGTTGGATTCTGCAATGGCTGCAGGCTTCTTCTTTTCACCACTGTGCGCACCAGAAGTGCGGTGCGAGTAGTGCCGCACGGAGGTACAGCAATCTGTAGGAGAAGCGCCAAGGTACAGTACAAGCAGGTGAGGCGGGAAAACACGCGTCTTTCCTATGAGTCGATAGACAAGTGAGCACCGCACCTGCACCATGAGAAGAAGCAAAGGAATTGAGGTAAGCGAAGGACGGGGTGCACATCCCGGCACAGGCGCGCTTGTGCGCGTGCCTTTCATCTGGAGCCCCGCGGCGGCTCATCATCGGGCGAGTGGCGCTGGAGCTTTTCGTTGATGAAGAGCATGTTCGACTCGAGCTGCGCGCTCCACTGCTGCTCCCCCGGCAAGGGGCGGAGGGCTGCTCTCATTTCTACAGTTCGCTGGTGCACCGACTGAAGCTCCTCGTCGGCTGCCGCCCGGTTCTGCGAAGCCTCAAGCAGGCAATGCTGCCATTCCTCTTGTGTGTGCTTCTGCACTGCAAGTCGGTCACCCCAACGATACAGCGTTATCGAGGCAATGAAGGTCAGTGTAAAACACGCAGGGATCATCATGAAGCCCCACGCAAGCCCCTCCCCTCTCCCTTGAAGGGTGATGCCTTCCAGCGTGTCGCAGTGGTGGTGTTGCCTGCCACACGTGTGGAATAGGTCGTTGATGCTCTGAACCTTGTTTCGCTCTCTGCGTGCCGCCTGGAGGAAGGTACCGACGTCATCTGTGCGGTTGTAACGGCTGCGTGAGGAAGTGGTAAGCCACAAGTAGATGCAGCGCCGCCAGCTGTGGCAGACTTGGCTCGTCATGATAACCACACGCGAGCATCACGCTAGCTCTGCGCACCTGTGCGGGCAGCAGAGGAGAAGGAGAAGGGAGTGAACCAATGAGAGATCTGAGCTCATCCAATGAGCAACGAAAGAGTGAAGACGAGTGTGAGTATGCGAGGATCTTCAAAGAACTTCGGCGGTCTTACGATGCGTGACTAGCCGCCCCACTCGTGGGGGCAAACGGAGTAGAAACAGGGAAGGGACGGAGAAGTGAAGGGATGCATAAATGTGCGCGAGCCGATGTGCGGCTGCGTCTGTCAGCACACAGCGCTCTCAGAGTTGCACAGACCAGTGAGACGCACGTCAGCGGCTGCTGACAAACGCCCTAAAGCGATGTTGCTTCCCTCTTCGGGTGGAGCTGGGACACACGGATCTCTCACTCCCTGGTGTTCTCTGGGGAGGGGGGACGCTACATGCATAGGTACATACCCCGCCCCTCACATCCTCGAGAATGTCGTCCCCTCCACTTGTCCATCAACACACTCGAAGCTCACTTCTCTGACCGCTTGCTGTTCGTTTAAGGCCTCAATTTTATTCATTGATGACGCCAGGAGCCTCAGTGCGTCGCATCAGTGTCCAGCACTCCCACTCTGCATAGGGATGCAAAGTGTCGGCACCTTATCTTCGGGTACGGTGGCTGCCTCAGGGTGTGGGTGGACAGCTCTGGGCCGGCGCTGTGCCGCAGAGACGTGCGGTCATGATCGCATCTACCCCCGTACACTACGAGTCGCCCTGGCTACATGACCGCAGCCGTCCCACACCAAAGTCCAAAGAGGCGGCGCTTACAAGACGAGAAGAGACCACCCTCGCCCAGCGCCGCACGGGCAACTGTCCGTACCTTGGATTCCTGCTGCGGTGAGCGGCCCGCAGAAGCAACACGGCGTGAAGGTGCTGTGGTGCCTGCTACTCGGCTGGCGCCGTGGTACAACCCCCGCCGCCCTCGCCTGCGCTTCGCTGCCACAAGAGCGCCGACGTGCCACACGATATTTCTGGGTTGCGCGGGGCCCAACGGGCACTCCATGTGACGCCACGATGCTGCACGGGCGGGCTCAGGAGAGGCCGTCATCCAGACACGCCCCTCATGACACCGACGGAAAGGGACGAAGGCAACGAGCCCCTCTACCCCACCCCGACAGCAGCGCTGCCCCCAATCACAGGCCGCAGGACCCAGAAGCGCGGGCACTGTGCGCACACGCTGCCAAGCGCAGCTGGCATGGCGCATCCCACCCAAACAAAGCATCCGGGGACCGGCAAAGCAACAGGGATGGACGAAATGGGCGCGAGGAGATCCACACCGACCAACCCCACAGTGCACGCGCGCGAAACACGCGGCACTCCCCACACCACCACCCCGTTACCCGCACGACAGCCGCCACTGCCACCGCCTCCGAGCAGGTCCCTGGGCGCGGCCCGCACCCGAAGCGGACAACGAAGAGCAGGGTGAGCCCGCCAGGCGCGTGGCCTGATTCGACGGCGGAAGGCCGGCGCTGGACGGCGAGGGTCAGGACGTGGGGCACAACAGGGAGGCGGGGGCGGAAGCGAGCGGTGGTTCTATGCACCTCTGCGCTGACTCGCTTCGTGGTGGAATGGACATGCTGGAAGAGGAAAAAGGCTGATGTGACGTCATGTGGTCACCTACTTTAGCGTCCCTATCTCTCCTCAATGGAGGTGCAGACACACACACACACACACACGCATGGATGCAGAGAGGCTCAAGCAGGCGGTGCGGGTGTGTATGTGCAGGCAGGTAGGCGCACGAGCGAGGAGCATAAGAGAAGCGGTGAAGAATAAAAAAGCACAGGCTTTTCTGTGCGAGTCGCGTAAAATAATTCGTTGTGGCGGATGACGCGTGGAGAGACGGACTGGTAGATGCAGCACCGGGCAGCACTACTTTGCGCATCGTTTCCACTGTCGCCATGTCATCCCTTTCGCCTTGCCTTACTCCGTGGTGTGTGTGTGCGTGTGGGGAGGGGGAGGGGTGGATGGCGCGATGGGTGGCAGCTACCTTGGATGCGCAGCTCCAGCTATCTACCACAGCATGCGATCATCATCGGATCCGTATCGTGTTTGGTAAATCATGTAACAAACGAAGGACATCAGCATGACGCAGATAGGACCAGAAGACGTGGTTCTGCAGTAGTGCGTCTGCTTCATCATGAGGCGCCGCTTGCTCATCGTCAGGTTGCGCGGTGGCCGGTTGGTGCCACTTTGCGGCTGTTGCTGCAGCAGCGGTATGGTAGCCTGCCCGATGCGAAATCCACGGCAAGCACATAAATGCGCATTCCAGAACATCTGTTGCTTCTATTCGTTCCCTTGAAGCTTACGCATAACAGCACGCAGTGAAGGCTCGGTGGGAGGACGTAACGACAGTGAAGGACGGAGTACACACGTGAGGGAGACAGAGGTATGTGCGTGCACGTGTGTAATGATGAGTGGGTGGTAGGAGAAAATCCGGAACGGCTACGCTGGTGGAAGGTTGTGGAAATAGGAAGAGCTTCAGGAGAGAGGTGAGGCAAGCGGGGGCATCAAGTTGGGCACCGACATGGCTGTGGCAGTGACACTTGCCTTTTCTTCCTCCTCAAGCCTGCTTGTGGATATGGCACAGGTGGTCCGTGACGCCAACATCATGCACCTCTCGAAATAGTCTTCCGTTCCTCTACCCTGAGAGAAGTGTGGCAGTCACAAGCAGGCAGACAGAGAGGCACACACACACACACACACACACACACACACACGCATACGTGTGGGCGTACAGTCGCTCGCGTGCTTTCTTCTAGTTTAGAACCATTTCGACCTGATGTGTACGCACAGGCTAAGCGACAGAGGGGGATCGACCGGGCGGTGTCTAAAGGAGCGAAAAGAAACCGAGAAGCGTCTGCAACGGCACGGCAGCGCAGGAGAGCGGCATCAGATGGCTCAGGTAGACAAAGCGGAAGGGGGGGCGACTGCGCCAGCGCTCCACGAGTTTGAGCCTTTTGGTCAAAGTCCCTGATTCAAGAGAAGTAGAGAGGAAGAGAGGAACCTCAAGCGAATCCTCAAAGACACCCATCATCCATTACCAGTAAGTCGGCGCTGCAGCAGTGACCCCTTCCCGCGCCCACTGGCTCCGTCCACGACTACTTTCCATACATGGCCAACACAATGAAAAGGACTACGAAGGACCACATCAGCAACCACCAGCTATCATCCAGATGCACACGAGGCTGCCGGTACGCCGGCGGCGCGTGGGGGTCCAGCGGCGGCGGCGGAGCCACCATCCCGCGCATCGCCTCACCGTAAGAGTCGCTTTGTGCGGTCATAATCCGCTGGCGTGCCGCCACGACATGCTCTAAATCATCCGCGTACGTGGGATCGCTGCGGAGATCGCGCTGGTAGGAATCGGACTGCGGCGCTATCATGTCTTCTCGCGTTGCAGAGGGTGCGGCGAACTGCGGGGCGTGCGGTGGCGTTGGCGCTCTGCGTGGTGCCTGACCGCGGTTGGGGTGACGCGCGTTCTCGGAAGCAAAGAGTGGTCTGGCGCCGTCCTTGGTTGTAATGGTGGGGCCGTCGTACAGCCCAGTCAGTGGCCTCCCCGCTGCCTTGTCGATGTTGCGCTGCATCTCAGCTAGCTTTCCATGCCGCGGAGATGACGTGTAATCTTGAATAGTGCCTTGGGGAGTGTAAGGGATGCCACGTGTGTAGTAACGAGTGGTGATGGCGGTGCCCCTGCAGCCCCCGCAGCCACCGTCGGCGCCCCTCGCGCATACTCGGACAGCTCCGTGGCGCATTGAAGCGGAGGCTAAGTAGGGAGAGAAAGAGTTGAACACGGCATGTGCACATGTACAGGGATGGAGTAGCTCTGCTAGTCAGTGAAAGAAAAGGGAGTAGGCATAGGACAGCAACAAACGGCCAAAACACCCCAACCAGACAGGCGGCGAGTGCCAGGCAAACAAATCGGAATAGGATAGGGCGGGAGGCAAGAGAGGGAGACGACCGGTCCAGAGTCTGCTGTGAGGTGCAACCCTCCGAACTAGCTGCTTTCAGGTGCACATCGGACTCCAGGAGGGTGACGGCGAGGGAGGAGGGACGGCTGAGCGGCCGATCACGGGGCGCATGATATTACCACCCCCTAAAACAGCTTCGTTCTCCATAAACTTTTCCTGACGCAGTGAACGTGAAGCAAGCTTGCCATTGAGGGGGCTACAAAGTAGGCGTAAAGGGCAGAGCAGGACAGAGAGGCAGCGCCAGAGGCGGTAGCGCCGTTGTGTCTTAGGCGTTAGTGTGCTACAGCACGGCTATCCTCAACGTTCATTCAACGCGCTAACATTCTCCCTCCGCTGTTGAGGTGCTGAGGTGTCGTCATCTCAGAGCTGGCACGAGGGAGACGCGGATGCAGAGAGCGGCGCGAGACGAGCAAGCTGGTGAGAGGGAAAAACACAAGGAGAACAGAGAGTTCGCCGTCTTCTGACCGTGTACCAAGTCCCACGTCAGCTCTTCCTTCCGTCTCAACGCTCTAAGCCTTGTCGTCGCCCTCATCCTCAGTATTGCGGTGTGCTGCTCGGTGCTCCAGCGCCCACGCCCGCACTGCGGCGCGCTTCTGCTCCTGGCCATGCGCAGAGAGCACGTACAACCAAAGTGGTACCATGAACATAATGACAATGACAACGGAGGCGCTCGACTCGCGCTCACCCTGCCGCCATGCGTGCTCGTGGGGTGCCTCGACTGGGCGAATGCGCGACGGCGCGTTGCCAAAGAACCGGGCAGGTGTCGCAAAGACAACGCGCGATGCACTCCTCGAAGCGCAGGCGAATGAGGAGGGTGATGTAGTGAAGCTCTGGAGCCAGCAAGAACAAAGTGTAGACGGAGTACCGGCTAGAGCCCGTAAGGACGACGACATATTGCGACGGTTTACGGCTTCAGAAGTGACGCAACCAGCGCCAATGTGATGGCGAAAGGCGAGGCGCCTGTGCATGCGTCATGCAGCGTGGGGATGCGCCACTCGGCACGCGCGCAAGTGCAGAAGCAAGAAAAGGACACGAGAGAGCGAAGTGTTACGGGTGAAGAGAACCACATAAAAATTCGCCGCACTAAGCGCAGCCTCGACGAGCCACCTTGCGACGGGGACTGTGTATCAGCATCCATGACCTCCCTGCTTCCCTCGGCCATTGCTCAGCACCGCCACAGAGGTGCACCGTAAAACGAGGATTTCAGAGGTTGTCTGCGACACACATGCGTAAGAGCCTTATCAGCCACTTCCAACGAATTCCTCTCCGCTCTGGACGTGGCGTGGTTTGCACTGGCTGCTTCAGCAAGCGATGCGTTACGCGGAAGAGAGGGAAAAAAAAATACGTAGAGCGAGAGTGCCTCAGCAGCTCGCTAAGATAAAGGGAGGTGCGGGGAGGCAAAGAGGACAAGTCAGCAAAGGTCGATAAGTCTCCGAACGCGCGCGCAGAAGAGCGAAGCAACAGAGAGTCTCAAGAAGAGTACACGCCACCTACTCAACCATTAGCCAGCAGTGCTCCACCCTTACGTTTCATCCATACACACAGACAGCCACCGCACTCCAGTACCTTTCCATATTTCGGTGGCTGTGGCGCAGCTCGACGAGGTACAGGTGCCCTGATGTGTGAAGCGAGGATAGGAAACGATCATGGATCGACGTCCACAAGACACTAGCGAGAGGGGGAAGAGGAGAGAGGTGGGGGTCCGCAGTGCACCTTACAACAGTGCAAACCAGCGACGTCACTAACACACACGCACACACACACGCACAGCAACCAGCGAACAGTTCACTCACCCTTCGTTGAAGTTATCATCTGCAGCACGCGTGCCGACTCAATGCGACCAAGGGCCTCCACCATCCCGCTAAAGATGGAGTCCGGCCGCTCCGCCAGCTCGCGTGGGCTGCCCATCTCCGCAACAACACCGTGGTCCATCACGATGATCTTGTCGTACTGCGCGACAGTGTGCAGCCGGTGCGCGATCGTGATCACAGTGTACGCCGAGAACGCGCTCATCACAGTTGCCTGGATCTGCCGGTCAAGCGCCGGGTCGATGTTCGCCGTCGCCTCGTCCATCAGAATGAAGCCGCTCCCCCTCTTCAGCAGCGCGCGCGCCATGCACATCAGCTGCCGCTGCCCCACGCTGTAGTTCGACCCGCCCTCCAGCACGCGGCTGTCGATCCCCTCGCTCTCCGACGCAACGCGCTCGCGAAGCCCCACAAGCTCCAGCGCGGCCCACACCTCCGCAGGCGACGCCTCCAGGAACGGGTCCACGTTCAGCCGCACAGACCCGTCGAACAGCATGGGGTCCTGCGGGATCATTGAGAACTGCCGCCGCAGCTCGCGCAGCCCGTACGCGCCGATGTCGCGCCCGTTCACGCGGATCGCCCCGCCGCACACCTCCACCATCCGCATGAACGTCAGCAGCAGCGTCGACTTCCCGCTCCCCGTCCGCCCAACAACGCCGACCTTCTCGCGCGGCGCGATCTGGAAGCTCACGCCGCGCAGCACGAGCGGCAGCCCCTCGCGGTACCGCATCCGCACATCCTCGAACACCAGCGACCCGGCCTGCACAGGGTGTGGCGCGGTGCTCGTCGGGCTCGCAGGCTCGATAACAACAGTCCCCGTCACGTCCGCGGCCATTCCCGTCCGCTTCTTCAGCGTGTCCACCTCCACGTCCAGCTCTGGCATGTCCTCCTGCGGCACTTCGTGAATGTAGTACAGCATGCGCTCCACGCTGTTCATGTCCGCCTCCACCGTGGCAACGTGCCGCACAAGCCAATTCAGCATTGCAGTCGTCTGCGTCGCCATGGTGAGCGAGAGCGACACAAACGCAACCCATTCGTCCTGTGTCTCCACCAGCACTGTTCGACTAATGCCGATAAGCACAATCAGCGTCACCACAATGTTGCCGAGAAACTCGACACGAACACCGAGCCAGCGATTCGCCAGGTTCTCTAAGAAAGAGCACGAGAACATGAGGTCCAGCCGGTGCAACGCCTCGAGCATCACCGTCGACGCACGGTGGTATGCAGTGATCGTCGCACTGCCCGTCAGCACATCCTCAAGAAGCGAGAACAGTGGTGATTTCACAACGCTACTCGTTCGACGGATTTCACGGTTGGCAGAGTTGTAGAACCCCATGATGCGGTAGTAGAGGTACCCGCACGGCACAAGCGCGAGCAGCACCAGCGGCTGCGTGAAGAGCGTAACGAGGATCGCCGACAAAATGCCGCACAGGAAGTTCATCATCTGCAGCATAGACATCGGCAGCGAGTTGTCTGCTACGTCCACGTCACGCGAGCAGCGATTCAGGATGCGGCCCAGCGGTGTTG
Source organism: Leishmania braziliensis MHOM/BR/75/M2904 (assembly GCF_000002845.2). Lineage (NCBI taxonomy): Eukaryota > Euglenozoa > Kinetoplastea > Trypanosomatida > Trypanosomatidae > Leishmania > Leishmania braziliensis. The sequence continues at coordinate 66,927 of NC_009315.2, read as the reverse complement.
TGTCGAAGAACTCCATCGTTCCACGCGAAACAACTCGCAAAAAAATGCAGTGCATCGAAACGCACCCGCGCCGCATCGCCTCATAGGAGAAGTAGAGCCTCAGCGGCACTGTCAACGTCTCTAACAGCACGCACCCGATGTACACCAGCAGATATGAAGTGCTCGAGATACTGAAGCGCCGCGCTGTCCACAGCGATAGCCACAGAACCGCAGAGACGGCGAAGAACTCCGTCACGACGTATATTATGAGAATCGCAACCATCCACATCCGTCCACCACAGAATCCTACATACTCTCCATACATGGACCAGGGCACCGTACCCGTCGCTTTCTCCTCCAAAGTCATAAGCTTTGCAGCAGAGGGGGCTAGAGCGGCACCCTCTACACGACTCGCGTTTGTCTCCGAGGTTACAGGGTAGCCAAAGCCGTTGGTCATCGGAGGCTTCCCTACGGTAACAGACCCCACACCCTTAAGCAATTCCACCGCCATTTCCTCAGCTTCACTGCCATCCTCCCCATCCTGCAAACCTTTGTTGCACTGAGATAGTTTGTGCTCCGCTGTCATGGCCGCAAACATGGGCGTCTGCATGAAGTCCTCGCTGCTTCCGCTGAACTCCACACGCCCGCCAGCAAGCGCCACAACGCAGTCCGCCCTCGCCACGACGTGCACCTGGTGCGTGGCGAGCACGCGCGTCTTCCCCGCAAGCGCGCCAAGGAAGCACTCCTCCATAACGCGCTCGCCGACGTGCGCGTCCAGCGCAGACAGTGGGTCGTCCAGCAGGTACACGTCGCGGTTGGCGTATACCGCGCGCGCAAGGCTTACACGCGCCTTCTGCCCGCCGCTCAGGTTCACGCCCTTCTCGCCGATCTCCGTCTCCAGCCCCCCGCCAAGCAGCGCAACGTCCGCCTCCAGCTGGCTCACGCGCACGGCATCTGCAAGCCGCGCGGTGTCTTCCTCATCGAAGAACAGGATGTTGCCGCGCACCGTCGCGTTCATGATCCACGCCTGCTGCGGCACATACGCGATGCTCCGCTCCGCCCACACGCGGCCCTTGCTGATCTCGAACTGCGACAGCAGCGTCTGCAGCAGCGTCGACTTCCCGCTCCCCGTCGCGCCAAGCACAACCGTCAGCTTCCCGTGCGGGATACTCACAGACACGTCGCGCAGCAGCACCTTCGGCTCCAGCTCAAAGAAGTCATTTGTCCCCATCGGAGGCGTCTTTGCGCTTCGGGTAGACGCCGACTTTGCCCCGCCCATGGCGCTGGTGCCGTCCTCTATGATGTGACGAAGCGTACTCGACGGAGAGGAGTAGCTCATGTCCTCGACAACAGCCGATGGAGACGGGCGCTTCTTGGTAGGCCTGCACTGCTCGCAGCACAGCATTCGCAGGGCCCGAGAAAAGAGCGACATCTTCACCTTCGGCGCCAACGGCAGTTTCACGGGCACAAACGCAGTCACGTCTGCGTTCTCCAGTACAGCGGCAAGCTGGCACGCAGTGCTGTGTCCGCGCTGCTCTCGGATGTACTCTTCCATGTCCTGCACAGTGGAGCAGACGGCGTTGTCGCACTCCAGAAACCTGCTGATACGTGTCAACGCCACAAGATACTGGACAATCAAAGTGAACACAAGTGGCAGCATATTAAATGGCATCCTAAGAATGCCGAGAAGCGCAATGGCCGGAAACACAACCGCGGGTTTCATCTCGTGTCCAAGCAGGTAGTACACTGTGAAGACGAGGGCAATCATCAACTTTGGGGTCGCCATGCTCACAAATGATGCACAGATACGTGCAATCTGCACCTGTTTCAAGTACGCAATCTCCATCGAGCGCTTCGCCTCGATGTTCGCGACGAAGCACGGCTCCCACGCCATGAACTTCGCGATCCGTATGCCCGAGAAGAATTCGTTCGCCGCCTTGACACGCGCGTCCGTCGCCTTGGCCAGCTTTTCTCGCCCTGCCATCTCCCACTTCAGGATCAAACCGTTTATCGGTAGTGTCATGAGCAGCGCCGCGACGGCCATCAAGGAGCACCAGCCAACCAGATAACTGAGAAAAACGACGGAGATAAGAAACACCATGGGGCTGCTCCACAGGTAAATGCAGTACTGCATGAACTGATTCACCATCTCGGTGTCCGTGCTCATCATGTTAATAATGCGCCCGGGGTTCATCTCCGGCTGCGAGAGTGACTTGCTGGAAATCGTGAAGACCTTTTCGAAGATCAACCCGTTCAGAGCGGAGCGCTGCTGCAGGCCACATTTGATGCTTAAATAGTAAAAGCGGTGCAGGCACGTACTCTGCACCAGCTGAGTAAGGAAAAATGCCGCCACTAGCCCACAGCCATAGGCCCAGCTCTTATTACGCTCACTGAGGAAGTGCACAAACGTTCTCAGTAAAAATGGTAATAAGAGGGTGCACACGTCAGCAAGCAGCTTCAGAAAAATCTGCCACCAATAGTCCTTCGGCAACGTAGCCAAGAGCACCCTTGAGAGAGAGAGTCGGCACGGCATCGGCACAAGAGTGGGGTTGAGCGACGTTCCGTCTACAGACAGCAGCGCCACACAAGCCACCTCCTCCAGCGTCGACATGTCACTGTGCCCAGGCGTGAACAGGTGCTCGCCGTGCGCAATGCCGTTGAAGAACGGCGACGCACCGCTGTCGTTGGACCTCTCAGCGGTGCGCGCAGTCGGCGGCACGCTCCACTCCACGCCAGCCATCATCCGCGTGTAGCCACCCTGCTGCGGCAGGCCAACCCAGCGCAGAATGCCGCGGCTCGCGGGGTCCAGCGTGCTCGCGACCTCCGCCCCAACCATGCAGTTCCACGCGTTCCGGTCGTACATGGCGGCCTGCACAGCACGCGACAGCCGCAGCCCGCACTCGTGCGCACGCGCATCCTGCGTTGGTGGCGGCAGCACCTCGCGCACCAGTTGCTCCTTCGACGCCAGCAGCACTGTCTCGTACACCCACCCGTAGTAGTACCGCTGGAACCACGACGATGTCTCCTCCGGCACAGGCGTGTACGGCGCCTCCGGTCCCCACATCTCTGCCAGCCGCTCCTGCAACTTCAAGTGCTCCGTGCGATAGTCGTGCAGCGGGTCTGATTGGTGGTTGTGTCGCCACGGCGGTGACGGTGTGGACAGCTGCGCCGGCGCCATCTCCATTGGCAGCTCTTCGTTGACGGCCTCGTGCAGCATTCCGGCGGAGAGGTGCGGGAGGAACGACAGAGAGCAGACAGGGGCGGGGCGGAGATGTGCCACGACGGCAACGTCAGGTACGCAGCTCCGTCAGTCCTGTAAAAGTGAGCTCAGGGAGTGCAGTGCGTGTGCGCGCCGAGCGGGAGAGCGAAAAAAGAAAACGAGGTCGACTGCCCCAACGGTATCCTTCAACACGCTGGCGCGGTGGGCAGTGAGGGAAGAGCCGAGGAGGGGGGAGGAGGGGGGTGCCACCACAATTGCGCGATAAGCAAAAAAGCGACAAGAAGGGCTCTATAACGGGGAGGGGGTGGAAGGGGCAGTGCTATGGCGCTGATTAGCTGACAAGAGGCGCAGTGGCAGCAATGAAGAGAGCGAGACGGCGACAGGCACGGGCGTCCCAGTAAAGAAGAACGAAGCGCCAATCAAAATGACGACTACTCAGCACAGGTCGTGAAAGGGAGAGGGAGAGGGAGAGAGAGAAAGCAAGATACACACGCACGCTGGCGCTCGAAAGCAAATATAGTTGTATGCACACGGTTGTGTGGGTGGGTGGAGGTGTGGGGTCGGAAGCACACTGAAAAATACGAGAGAACAAAATGCGGCAGGGGATGGGGTGTACAACAGGACAGAGCAGCAACGCACAAAGACAGGGAAACGCGAACGTGAGGAGCAAAGGGGCGGCTTACAAGGAAGGAAGGACAGACGGACGCCACCGCTCACGCCAAAGACGCAGGAGGCTTTCTGTGTTATAGTGTAAGCTGGCGGCAGTGGCAGTGGCAGGGGCAGGGGCAGGCGGGGGGCGCCTTTGCAGTGCTCGTGGCGGCGCTATTACACGGCAGTAGCCCCAGTGGAGTGAAGAGGGACCTGACAGGAAGACGCCACACGTGCGGAAACAGAAAGGCAAAGAAAAACTGAAGGGGGAGAGAATCACGTCAGCCACCGGGTCCAGGAAGGTCGCACACTCACAGCGCACGTCCATGCGAGAACTATGCACACGCACACGCAGGCACGCACGAGCCGATACGCCCACTTCCACACAAAAGTGGTGACCACCACGCACGCACACACACACGGCGGAGGAAAAGAGGCGCCTTAACTCTTCTTTGCTGGTGTGTGTGTGTGTGTGTGCAGCTGCAAGGGGATCTTTGATGGGTTTGCCGTCACGCAAACGCTCTGAAAGTGTTTTTTCTCGTGTCTTTCCTCGAAGTTGTTGCGCTGCTGTGGAGTGACGTTTGTGGAGTCCGACGAAGAGCAAAAGAAAAGAAAACTTTGGGTTTACCATGGAAAAAATTACACCGAGAGGCAGTGATGTTCCACACAGCTTGCAAGGACGCGGGGATCTTTAAGAGCAACAAGCGCCACAAAATTAGCCAGAGAGGTGAACACAGAACAAAAAGTGACTTTCGCCTCGTGGCTTTAGCGAACTTGTTGTTGTTCTCCCGCACACAAGCAGCGCCGGTGGACCATGTAACGCTCTTCTGGCTGGATGTGTGCAAAGAGGCAGGAGGTGAGGAAAGTCCAGTATGAACGGTGGAGACACGATCTGATGAGAATAGGGTAAAATGTACATTCACAGAGGTTTGTTAGAACACGAGCAGCGTGGCTCGACGACGTGTAGACCCGTAGATGTGTGCAGGTGTTTTGGGACCAGCATGTGCAGGGGAAATCATGAAGAGACATCACAGTGGAGGGGGAGGCGATGGTGACTTTGGTCATCTCCGTGTCTTTTTCAGTTGAGCTCCATTGTCAACTCTAAGGCACGGCTTTTATACGTGCGGGCGTGTGTGTGTGGGTCTCAGCTTCAGCCGCTCCAAGCGGGGCTGAGCGGTGGCTCTTCGCATTTGGCGTGAGAAGCGGCAAAGAGGGGGAGGTGCCGAAAGAGCTATTCTTCCGCCTCCCCATTCTCCAGCGCGGGTAATTTTGTGTGTTTGCGGTAGTGATGAGGACTCAACGAGATGTACGGCTGGGTGATAGAGGACGCAGGGGAGACTGGTGTACACCCCCGCTTATCCATAAGGGCATGAGGTTGTTTATAGCGCCTAGCCGTTACACTTTCGTTTTCTTTTTTTTTTCGCGCAGCACAGAAAAATTCGCGTTTCATTCATCTCGTCCAGAAGGCCGAGCGAGGCGCAGGTCGCTAACGGGCCACTGACGCAGTCCACGAAGAGCGACGCTTCACGCAGAGCGCCGAGCTTCAAGAACTGCGCACTGACGTGTTTTCCTTTCCCTTCGTCTCGCCTGCGGAGTCTCACCGACACACACACCCAAACACACCTCCTTACACACGAGCGCGTTCCTCACCCCCCCCCCCCTCCCGTTGCACATCGATGAAGGCCACGAAGAGGGACGACACTGGCGGCGACCGCAGAAAGCGCGATGCGCCGGTCCTGCACTGAGGATGAGGAGAACCTCTTGAAGAGACACAAGAGAGAAAAAAGGCAACATCGAAGAGTCGAACCTGACAGAGGGCGTGACAGGAAGGCCGCACCCCGGCGAGTGGGAAGAGGGAGAAAAGAGTAGGCCGCACAACACCACCCACGAGCACACAGACACCCACACACGCACCCATCGCGGAAAGAACTGTCGATAAGTCGTACATTGATGACTCGGAGAAGGAGGCAGTACATGACCAACGCCACTTTTCCCGATGTAAGCGAAGAGGCGCTGGCTGCCGCACTCACTTTGTCGCTGAAAAAAAAGAAACGACTGGGGAGATCAAAGAGGCCGCAGCGCATCGCAAAAGGGCGCGACGCGTCCACAAGAGGCGTCTGCCGAGCGGGAGCAGCAACAGCCGCCCCCGCAGCTTGCGTGTTCCACCTCGCAGACCGCTATTACCGCCGTGAAAGGCGGCCTCTACAGGGAAGTTACAGCCTACTCCTTGAGCTCGATTTGAGCCTCGATCTCCACCGCTGAGTTGAAGGGAAGCTGCGCAACACCGAAAGCGCATCGAGCGTGACGCCCGACTTCCTCACCGAACACCTTCACCAGGAGGTCAGAGCAGCCGTTGGCTACATGCGGGTGATCATGGAAGTTGCTTGCAGAGTTGACGTAGCAGCGTACCATCACAACCTTTTTCACCTTGTCGAGGTCGCCGCCGGCGGCAGCCTTCATCTGAGCGATGAGGTATACGGCGCAGCTTGCCGCTGCAGCCTTGCCCTCCTCGATCGTCAACGGGTCACCGAGCTGGCCTACCATAAGCTTGCCATCGGCATTTTTGGGAAGCTGGCCGGAGATGTAGACCATTTTACCCACGACGTTGAACGCCACGTAGGAAGCCGCGGGGGCAGCAGGAGCAGGGAGGGTGATGCCTAGCTTCTGCAGGTTGGACTCAACGGTGCCGGACATGATTGGTGTTGCGGTGGAGAGAAGACGGAGTGTTAGAAACGTTTGCGTACGAGCGTGTCGGCGTAAGGCGCAAGTGGAGAGGCGGGGGGGGGGGGAAGTAGTCGCTGTAGGCAGTTGGGGGGAATCTATGAATGATACAAAGATAGGGAGGAGTAAGAGGAGAACGATGAGAGTGATAAGCCGTCAGCTACAGACAGATGATGAGGGGAAAGGCTCAAAGGAGAAATAGCATAGGCATGAAAGGGGGGGGGCGGAGTAGAGGACACCCACGCATGCATACGGGTTTGTGGGCGCCACAGATGCCGTGCGCATTGTAGTCCTCCTTTCCCTCGTCCTGTCAGCCACGGCACTTGGGCATTGCCGAGAAGCAGTAGGCCCATATTGATGACGAGAGCATCAAAGGCGTTTTGCAGGCGAGAGAGAATAGAGGGAAGGAGGTGGTGTAGCGCTCTCAGTGTGACGGAGCTGCCGAAATCAAATTCTTTCCACACACACACATGCACACATACCTGTGCCTTCATGACTGGCTGTGCACGTCGATACGCAAGGCACATTTCTTCTCGCCTATTCGTTCTTCACTTGGGTCTTTAGCGTGACGGAGACGCCACTTCGCTTCCACAATGCCGTGCCAAACAGAGAAAAAGAGAGACAAGACCCCACATAGACGCAGATATGAATGCACGCGCACCATCAACGACGAACCGCCCTGCCATTCTACTGTCGTGGTGGACTGAAGGAGTCGCTCGGAAGCCCACATACACGTACTAACACAGTGTTGCAGCTTAGATGCCATGAGGTAGCATACCCCACTATTCCTCACCGTCCTCCTCTGCGGATGGTGATCCCTCTGAGTCCTCACCGCTCCCTGCCTCAACGTCGACAAGGTGTGACGCCGCCGCCAAGTCTTGTTCACGTCGCTTTCGCTTGCGCCGCTGCCGCTCCTCGTAGCTTCCGTCTAACTTGCTCTGTACACGCTTGCCTCGACGAATGATCTCGTCCACTTTGTTCATCGCCTCTGAATCGTCGTTAGTTTTTAGCAATGCCTCGCGCACTCGCCGACGAATTTTCTGGCTGCTCTCCACGTCACCGAGGCTGTGTAGGTCGAGAATGAGCTTAAGAATGGCCAACTCCTGGTCCGGCGCAATGTTGCGCGGTATAGGCTCTAGCGCATTAGCGTCGCTCATCATGAAATACAACTGCCAAGTGAGAGAGACGACTGTTTGTCGCTGTGAACCAGCGCACAGGGAAAAGCAAGAGAAGAATACACCAGACCAGGCGTTTTCGTGGAGCTTCTGCTGTCCTCGTTGTCTTTCGTTCCTGCCGCACTGTCCACTGCGGGGTCTACTCGCTACTAAACACTACCAGCCACTCCTGAAGTGGGGAGACGGAAAAGGCCCACGGTGGGCAAGGAAATGATCAAAGTCAGCGATTTCGACGCACCGGTTCTCTCCGCGCGCACGCACACACACGCGCACACATACACACACGTGCGGACAGAAGTAGGGCGCGGCGTGAGTGGCGCGGGGCAGACATGCGCTGGTGGCCCCTCCTCTCTCTTTGCACAAGTGTCTCTCTCGCGGTGCGTGGGGCTCCGCAAGCGCACCGGTAGAATCGAGAACACAGACGAACAAGCACAGTGGGTGAGCCCACGTCCCTAAGAAGAGGCAGGAGCGAAGGGGGAGAGAAAGATGACAGAAATTAGCCGACCAGAGGACACGAGGGAGACGACGATGTCAGGTGCCACCTCTCCGGCAGTGGTGTTGGAGAGCGAGGAACCACTGGGCGGAGGAGTGGAGTGGGTTGCCACGCTCCTTACATATCCCATTCCAGCACTGGCAGCGATTACCTCGTGAAGTAGAAAAAAGAGGGTGCTCACAAGATGATGAGGGAAGACACGTGCCTCCTACATTAGTCGGCATCTCTCCCTCACTTGTGAGGGTGAGGAGGCCTACTGTCAGCAGCGCACAGGCGCAAGTCGGGCATTAGTAGGGATGCAGAGCCTCCTGTCTTAAGGCGTGGTCCAGATACCCTCACCGCCTTATGCGACGTGCTTCACTTCACTGGGTGAGGCATCTTTCTTGCGCTTCTTTTCCGGCCCCGGCACTGACGCCTCTCCCCACTGCCCCATCGCTGAACACGGCGGCGGGCAGAGGGTACTCGGCGTACTGTGCAACGCACAGTGGACGCGAAGAAATTTGAGAAACAAGAGGAAGTTGGGGGGGGGGGGGGGCTGCAGCCCTGCAGCATCAAAGAGAAAGCACCCCACGTGCTTTGTCCTTCCCCATTCCATGCTCTCCTCCGCCCCTGCGTCCAACCGCAACACCAGCGCGGCGACCAATGGACAAAAGTGCCGCATAAGCGCGTGCCAGGCCTTTGGGGAGCAGAACGTGAAAGAGACTGGGGGTATCGCGTGGCAGCGCTGCACTGTCATCTCGCGCCGTCTTTCCCCCTATTGGAATGGTTTGCCGTCGCTTGTATGCATCTCACTCCTCTGGAAGATGCACCTGCTTCCCCTCCTCGCAGGCAGCGGCACAGCGCCATACTACGCAGCAGCATCTGGAGGCAAACGCCACGAGCACGTTCTCAGAGCCGGCCTGCTTTCCCTTCGCGTCGGGTAGGGGTCAGACCGGGGACAACACTCTCTGGGACAGCAGAGCTCCAGCGCAGTGCAACTGTGCATCCGTGTCCACCTTTCACATCTTCCACTGCAGTACGCGTTCACGCCCCGTGTGTGCCACGCGAAAGGGGTAAACCGAGAACGATTCCGTCCACTGAGCGCGACCTCAAGCCTCGCTCCTTTCCATGGCTCGAGTGCGAGCTACATTTTAAACGAGGGGTGCTGTTGGCGGTGCGTGAAGTTCGCAGACCGGCAAAAGCCTCTCGCAGGACGAAGCGGTAAGCGCAGCTGAAGAGCGCTTTTGGGTGCCCTCATGCTGCGTTTCTGCCTGCAGGCCATTCCCTCTGTCGCCTAGCCTTGGCGGCTGCGGGTGTTGCGGCCGTTCCTCTTCTGGTGGCAGCGCCAATGGGGCATTCCCTTCCGTCTCGCGAGTAACGTTCAGCAACGCTGCTTCACAACTTGTGAGACCCTGCGGCTCCTGGACGGTCGCTCCGCACTCCTCTTCCCGTGGAGGAGATCGGCAACGATTCCTGCATGGCCACATCTCTCATCGTAAGATGGTGGCCCATAACCCAGCCACCGCCGCAGCGTTGCGTAGGACGTAGGGCCTGTCACGCACCTCGGTTGGTGCACCGACACTCCGTTCGCTTCCATACACCTTGGTGCGCTTCTTCTCGCGGAGGTCAGCCTGCAGTGCGGGCTGAGCCGCTTTGTCGCTGCGCGCACTGACCATCTGCACGCCAGGGGCGTGAACATCCGTGCACCTCGCCTCCGTAGTAGCACCAGTCACCCAAGAAGCTCGCCACTCCAGTTTCTGTGGGTGCGGTTCCCGTGTGGGTAGGAAGGCATTGTATGCCACCCTGCGCAATGACGTGAGCCCTTCCATCAGTTGCCCGTAGTACTCACCCCCTATTGAATCTCCCTCCCACAACAGGGGCCTGAACGCTCAGGCAGTTCAACTGTTTTACCCCGACACCGAGGAGCCGCTTAGTCAAGTTGTCGCGCTACTGCACCTTCACGAGTCGCCTGCAATTGAGTAGTGCAGCGCGCATCGTCAGCTCCGCCTCGAGGAGTGGCATCGTGGACATGGTGAAGGCGATAGAGATTGTCTTGGCCTGAGAGGAAAAACGCACGAGAGTGACATGAGCGGAAGGCTGTCCTGGGTGCTTCATCGCTTGGCGGTGGTGGCTGAAAGGGAGGGGGATGAAGAAGCGGAGTAGGAAGAGAGGAAGACGGAATAACGTGCCGGGCATTGCCTTTCAATGAAGTGGCCTCACCAATGTGAAGCCTCGGTCGTCATGCACTCTTCTACCGCCACAGCTTTCTTTCAGCGCTTCCACCCTGTCATACAGCATGAGTCCAACTTCACGTCCACCCCAGCCAGCCCGTCTCACAGGCCCGATTGCGTGGTGCAATGCAGCGCTAGACACACCTCACAGCAATGCGCCGTCTCAGTCGCCTGAGCAGCGCCTCTGGCCCACACTAGGCCTGCCCACCCGCCCACCTCGCAGGCCGCCTCACAGCCGCTCCCTCTGTACCGGTCCCCACGCGGTGCACCCATCGGGGGTGGCGCCGAGGCCCCCCGCGCCAGCAGGCAGCGAGGGTCGGGTGGGACGCATTCGAGTCACGCTGACCCTCTGCCCACCGTGTGCTGCCAGAGGTAGTCCTGTGCACCAGCAGAGGTGGGAGGGAGGGTGGGGTCTCTGCTTGGCTTCCCTCCAGCATGGGTGGGTAGGCGGGGGTAGTGGGCTCTGATGCCACGCTCAGAGCCCGTGCTCCACACGACGTACTAATACCGCCGCCCATCCCCTAACTAATCTGTCCTCTTCGCCTCTTCATCCTTGGCACACGTGGTCTTCATATGCTCAACGTATCAGGTGCTCAGAGACACCCACACCAGCACTGGCCAGCGTTTCTTCCCTGGATGGCGCAGCGCCTTTCTTCCACATACCTCCTCGGCTCGTCCGTGTTGTCCAGGCACAACAGAAGATGTGTGGGAGAGGAGGGGCGGAGCAGACTGGGAAGGGTCGCACGTTTTGTTTATTTAAGCACATCCCACCAGGCCTCCACCAGCCGGTAGTGGCCTGTGTGCGCCCCTCCAGGGGCGAGGAAAGGGTTATGCTCCGCGTTCTGAATGGCGTGTAGGCAGCGCCTTTCGTGGGCCGTGTTGCCGTGCCGCCGCGCCGCTTCCAGCTCCCCATGGAACACCTCCAGTGCTTTGGCCGGATTGCAGTTCCAGAGATAAGCCCAGCCAATAAAGAGTCGGCTCTTTCGCATCACATCCTCGTCGAACACTGCTTGAGCCACCGCGTACAGCTGCAACGCGCACATGAGGGACTTGTCGGCTCGGTGTAACGAGGCCCAACCCCCACCGACAGTCTGAAGCTTTGCAATGAGTCCGTGGCCAACGTACTGGCGAGCCATTTCGGCGTGAGCAATCCGTGCCCAGTGCATTGTGTAGTCAAAGAAGTAATCTGCATAGGTGGGCAGCATCAGGTACACGCGTACGTCGCCATCTGTCTCAGAGCCGATGTAAAACCAGCGTGCTGTCACCGTCGTGATGGCGTCAGATGAGTCACAGGTAGGCAAAGACGATAAGGCGTCACCCTCTAGAGTGCGCACGCCTTTGACGAGATCCGAAGCGCAGGCATCAACGTACGTTGCGACCGTCATCGAATGTGCACTGCAATGACGGCACTCGTACGCCATGAGACTCAGCTGCAGTGCCGCGCACGCGTCGCGGAGGCGGTACACACGCCACACTGGAGACGCACGGCGAGGATGATCCTCAGGCTTCGAGAGCGCCTCGGCTTGCACCGCAGAAACTACGGGTTGCAGCTTGTTCTGCTCCATCGAAGGGTATTGAGCATTTCTGTGTGGTGCACAGGTAGAGCGGGGGAGAGAAACAGAGCGCGGAGATGAAGAGAGCAAAGCCAAAGCACAGCAAGAGTACCTCCGACAGAAGCGAAGAGGGAGCAGCACTGTTCTACTCCCTCCGCCACCCCTGCCGCCAGCCCAGCGTCCCTCCTGCCACCCCACCTCTTTCTGTCTTGACGAGGGGTGAAGAGAAAATCGAGCGAGCACTCGCTCGCAAGACGTAGCAGAGGCTGTGCCGACACTGGGGCGACGAGGAAACGAAGAGGAAAGTGAGGTGGTGCACCGTGGCATGCCTATTGTTTCTTTGCTGAGGTAGGTCTGGATGTTGGCCTACAGGGAGGGCGATGAGGGAACGAGTATGCACACACACACACACACACACACACGCACATGAGCATGCACCTCTCCCACATCCTCTCTTTCCCTCGGTCTCTCCCGTTGCATCCAAGCACAACACCCTCACAAGAGAGAGAAGAGATATGCAGCACGAGAAAATGCAAGTGGGAGAAGCTGGAGTGGACAGGGAATATAGACACACATACCTCGGCGTTGGGGTACACCCATACATGGGTGAAGAGGAAGACAAAAGCCTCAGCTACAGCAACGTGTCACCTCAGCAGATCAGCGCGTCGGCTCTGCATTGTGCCCTTTCATGTTGCTTCCGCCCGTGGTATACGCTGCTATGAGTCCTTACGACTTCGCCCCCTACTTGACCTACGCAACGATCACTGGCATTGGAGCCGCTATAACCTCCTCCGTTGCCACCGAAGCCGTGACAGGAAGGGATGGCCAGCGGCCCTTGCACAGTGGTCGTGTCACCCACACAACCGCAAGCAGGACTAACCCGGCGCCAGCCATGCCAACGTACATCTGGCGCTGAATCGCGCTTAGAGAGGACTCCAGGTTTCGCATCTGCCGCCGCACAGATCCGCAGCGCCGCTGCAACGCGTTCAATGAGTGTCGCATAGCGCTGCGCTGCAGCGCCGCACGTTGCAGCTCGTCGCGCTGCTGAGCGATGATGACATCCTGCTCTTGCCGAATGGTAATGAGGCTGCGGTTCTCCTCCATTTTCAGTGCCAGGTCCTTACTTGTTTTGTCAAGCACCTGCTGCTGTGCATCGAAGCGCCGCGCCGCAGCCTCCTCTGCTGCCTGCATGCCCGTCGTACGGCCGTACACGCATGCCATCCAAGCACTAAACATACACGCACCAATGCCTACCATCGCATCCTGCTGCCGCATCACTTCGCGCTGCGACGTGTGATACATGTCAGCATCAATTGTGCCGGCTGCGTACGCCTCCCTATACAAGGCGTCCACCACCTCTGGGTTGAGCGCCGTCCCCTCTTTGGAAGTCTTGCTGCCCATTGACGACGAGAGTAAATACTTCCTCCGTTGCGTTGCCTTGTGTGGTGCGTGTGTTTGCCTGCGTGTGCCGCGGCCACACCACCGCCTCGGTTCTCGTGGTTTGGTCTACCCTTTGCCGGTCAGTGGTGCTTACAGTCAGGAAAAGGTGCAAACAGCGGGGAAGTGGGTGAAGAAGGGAATCAGGGAAAGCGACGCAGACACGCACGCTGACATCAGCGCGCAGAGAGAGAAGGACAGAGGAAAAGATGATGGAAAAGGAGACACACACACACAGAGGGAGCAGCTGCAATAGGAGGAGAGACCTCGTGCGAGAGAGAAGGTAAACGAGAAGGTCCAGTTCCTGGCACAGTCGATGGGGTCGTGACAGTGCGCACGATGGAGACGTGCATCCCGTGCGCTCGCACGCACCCTGCGCCTAGACACATTCGCAGAGCAATGCGCACCCTATCGAGCACGATGGCCGTGACGGGCTGTGCACATGGCGGTTACTAAAAATGAGCCTGTGCCAGCCTTATGTGACAGCGTGTGGGCTTGTGGTTTGTACTTGCTTGTGTACGTGGGGTCCCACATTGACTACCACCACCACTTCGTTGCGAGTGGCCACAGTACAGGTGAGGTGTGCGGGCCCCCTCGTCACAAGGTCAGCGGGGGATGCAAATGCCTCACGGACGCACACACATGCAAGACGAAGAAGAACGGTGATAAACGATTAAGCGCCGCTAAGGTACATCTGAGTAATACAATTTTAAAGATGAAAGAGCAGTGGCCGCAGCAGTAGACACTGTTGCCTAGGTGTCGCGTGGCTGTCAGCTCGGCTCTTTATCCTGTGGTGACGCCGGCAGAGAGGTCCTCATGCAGCGAATAGCCGCGAACCAGAGAAATGAAGACGGAGTGCAGTTGACGGTGAAGCACCCGCACAGCGCAGCCCCGCACAACCAAGGTGCGATAGAGTGCATCCTTCTGTTTTCCTGCCTTGATGCAGACGGAGCTTTGACACTTGCGGGAGACGAGTGCTTCGATGCCAAAGACGTCGGAGCTACTAAACATACTTCGCGCGTTCCAGGCGTTGAAACGCGCCGCGTCACCCTTACGAACATCCAGCGCGGAGAAGGAGCCGTCGCAGACTACGTAGATTGCCTCCCCGCCATCTCCCGCCTCGACAATTGTGTCTGTCGGCTCCCATGTGACAACCTCGCTGCATGTGCATGCTCGCATGAGCGACCACGCCCCCACAGGCTGCGTGAGCGGGATCTGGTGCAGCCTTGGCCACGCAGTTGTCAGGCGAGTTGCCCAGTGGGCTAAGAGGACAGTGCATGAGCAAAGTGGAATGGCATACATAACACCCCGCTCCTCTTCCACCAACCGCGCACACGGCAGCAGCACGGAGGGGTACGAGTCTCCAAAATAGTCGCCGCGTGACAAGACGAATCCCTCGAGGTCAACATACACACGCAACATGCCGCTCTTGAGGATGAACAGATGTTCGCCGTCCCCGCGGATGCCCTGGTCTCCGCACCGAAAGACTGCCTCTGTTGTGCTCATCACGCGCGCCGTGAGGACAATGTCATCCATCTCCTCCTCCGTCGCTGCATTCGTAAAGTTGGCGTCCTCGCGAAGGAGAGAGCGCAGCACCTGTTGCTCGCGAAGTGTTTTGCGATCCAGTGGAGGAAGGGCTTTAATGTAGGGAGGAATCTCATAAGCCTTTGCCATCTCCTTGGCGGTGGGTATATGCGGGGGTGGGCATAGTTGGCGCTCCTCAAGCGTCTGCTGAAAGGCACGGACGAGGTACGCATCGACGTTGGTAGTGTCAAGGTGCACATATGCCAGGGTAGGCAGCGATCTGATGGCTTCCAGCAGCTGGGCGACGGCAATGCTACCCAGCTGCTGGCTGCCCAAGTCGAGGGAGCGCAGGGCACGCAGGCGCGGAAGGATAGCGCACAGGTGGGCAACTACGTGATTTCCTGAAACGCTGCCTTGTGTCGAGCCGGCGAAGGTGTCGTTGTCGTACCACGATGCCACATTCGACAGATCCACTGTCTCGACGAGTGGGAGTTCCGCAATCAGGTCCAGTATGGGCAGGAAGCCACGTGCACCGACATAGAGAAGAGAGAGAGCGGCTTTGCCACCCGGCTCGACCAGCCGGAACATGCGCTGGCTCGCAAGAGGAATGACGGCTGCCCGATCACGCGCGCGCGCCGTTCCCTCAGCCTTGTCCTCGATCTGAACTAGGTCGGCTACGGCCACGCCTCGCTCCGCGGCTTCGCCGGCGAGCCTCTCTGCATGTGATGTGGTGTCCTCCGCTAACAGCGACAGTACTGCCTGATGCGGCCGGCGCACTCCGTGGTAACCACATCGCGCCACGTAGTAGCTATACAGATGGTTCTGACTAGGCAGCGGCATCGCACCCAACCTCCGCGTGGAAAGAAGTCCACGAGAGAGAGCCGCTGTAGAGAAGCGTGGGTGGGCTAAAGAGAGAAGGGGGTGGGGGTGGGCAGAGCGCAGGATGCTACGAGCGACGGCGATTAGTGACGCACTGATGTTTGACCACACGGGACAGGCGTGGGTATGAGCACGAGTCCCCCATGAAGTCCTCCCATGGAAAGAGCGGAGGAAAATGCGCCCTACAGACTGACGAGCGAGACGGAAGTATGGAGGCGGAGAGAGGCGTAGTGCAGGAAAACATACGCACGCGAAGGAACCGTGTACGGGTGTAAGAGCGTTGCATAACGAGGAAAACGCACCTCCTCCCTTCTTCCCCTCCCCGCCCCTAGTGCTCCTCAAGAGTGCAGGGAAAGTCGGTTACGCAGTGGAAGAGTACTGTGCACCGTATAGACAGAGAGAGAGAGGGAAGGGACGAGTAGGAGGCACGAAGATGTGGCTGCAGAGAGCCTGAGGCGGCTTGTCGACTCTTGCGTGGGTTGTGATACTCGACACAGAGCCGTGGTGAGTCCACAACACCCACATTTTCCTAGCCTTTTCACCTCCTCGTCATCCCTCTCATTCTCTCGTGTGGAGTAGTTAAAGCAGTTGAGTGCCTCCTCCTTGTCGCAATAATGTACATCGCTCGCTGTGCAACCACATCACCGCATCAGGCACGGTAAGCCACCAGCTGCCCGTCCTCTTCCGCAATGCCGACGTCAATGTGGTCCAGCTCGCGCAGGTCGCAAAACACCGCAGTCAGCGCAGAAGCCACCGCTGGTGTCACAGCGTTTCCCCAGAGCGTTAGCCGACGCAGAGTCGCGCAGCTCCTGAGGCTTTCGATGAGCACCACAAGACCATGCTCGCTGATCGTGCAGCTCTCAAATTCGAGAGACTCCAGTTGAGGGTGGTGCGCCACACCTTTCGCTAGAGCCTCTGCCCCGGCATCGCGCAGGCGGTTGCAACTGACATCGAGACTTCGAAAGTCATGCCGACGGTCTAGAAGACGCGCCAGCAGCTGACCGGCGTCCTGCGACAGCTTGTTGCCCTTGATGCAGAGGGCCGTGACTGCCGACCCGCAGAGAGCCAGCACCAAGGTTTGCAGGCAGTCGTCGACAAGGCCGAAGTACGCCATGTGCAGTTCTTCTAATGTGGAGTTGCGCTGAAGAGCAATGGAGAGATGATTCACGACGCTCGCCACCTCGACAACGCCGTGCAGAAGTGGTCGCCCGATGTTGAGCGAGGAAAGTCCCTTGTTCACCTCTAAGGCACGGCTAATATGCACGAGCGCCGTCATGTCCAAGTCGGTGTTGAAGAGATCCAGCACCGCGAGGTTCATGTTCTGCCGTAGCGCCTCGCCGAGCGCCGCACCACAGTGACCGCCAAGTGGGTTGCCGGCGAGCGTCACATGGCAGAGCGAGTCGTTGCGCTGCAGTCCTTGCGCAATCGCCACACCCGCCTCCGTCCCCAGCGAGTTATACTGCACGTCCAGTGTGATGATGCTGCTTAGCTGATGCCCAAGCGCTTTGCCGAGTAGCAGCCCACCCTCGTCGGAGATGTTATTGTAAGGGAGATACAGCGCCGACATGCCAGGGTACATAGAGAGCGCCGCTACTATTGCATGCACATCGGTGTCACACACACGGTTCTTGAAGTTCTGAAAAGTGTTGCCGCGCACTATCAATTCTCCGGTTGCGCCGCTGCTGCTGATGTCCTCTCGCATATCCGTGTGCACTTCCGCGCAGGCTGCACGGTACGCCTCAACCCACATGATAGCTCGCGAGGAGGTTGTACGATTGACTGCACTGCGCACAGAGCAAATGGTGCGTGCAGAATACGCTTCGCGTGGCCAATTGAGGTTTGTGCACTTCTGCGTACGTGTGCGTGTGTGTGTGTGTGTTGGTACCCTCGGACACGATTCCTTACCCTGGTGTTTTCTTCTTCCGCTTGTGGGTGACAAAGGCGATGCGGCAGAGGAGACACAACAGGCACACGGAATGGCGATGGTGTGAGTCGATGCGTACGTGTGTCGATGCTAAAGAGAGACAGAAGACCGGGCACTTTGAGCAGAGTAAGAGGTAGAGCAGGCGAATGTCGTAGCGCGGCGATGGCACACACGTACAGAGTCACGAACCCCTCCGACCCTGTGCTGCTTTTTACCCCTGCTGCCTTCACTTTCAGGGAAGTTGGAGTGACGTAGATGAGAGCCCGACTGGTAGCGACGCCGAAGTGGCGGATGGCGAGAGATGCGGCGCGACAACCCCACAGAGAGTAAAGGGTGGGGTCTTCTGCGTACATCTTTTTTGCCTTTTCGGCGTTTCAGAGACTGCCCAAAAAGCTGTGGAACAGCAGCGGCTCCTTCACAGTGGACACAACGTGCGAATAGGCGCACAAGGGAGGCCCCCCAACCCGTGGCGATGCCTATGCACTCGTGGGTGTGTAGGTATGGCACCAAGTATGCACTACTGAGTAAGCGGGAGTCACTGGCCTCTCTCTAGTCCCCTCCTTCGCTTCCCCCACCCTGTGTCCCTCTCCGCTACAGCTGCCATAGCGAGAGCAGAGGGCGTGCAGACGCGCAAAGGTGGGATGAAAGAAATACCACGGAGGAAGTAAATAGAGGAGGGGGATGAGAACGCGATATTTGTGGGTGCGGGCGTTGAATGCTTGGGAAGGATGGGAGAAGGAAAGCGCCCACGCGCATTCGCACCCGCGCAGAAGTTCAGCAGCGTGTACACCAGCGGAGGGATTCAGTAGTAAACAGCGACGATGGCGCACACTCCACTTGCTCCCGTGGCCCCTCTTTCAAACACGCACGCGTCACTCGTCGTGCCAAAACAGAAGGTCGAGGTTGCACTGGGAGAGGAGAAAAAGAACAGCGACAAGAGTCCGAAGAGGCCGTGGGCACTCGACACGCACTCCCACCAACGCCGATAAACAGCAAAAACACCGAGTAAAGTGGGGGAAAGAGAGATGAAGATGAGCAACGAGACACGGAGTTTACCGTACACGCAATGCAGAAGCCGAGGGCGTGGAATACATAGGCGCACGTCAACGGAGAAAGAGAAAGAGACAGACGAAGGAAAAAGAGAGCACAAAGAGCCTTACGCAGAAATGACAACATAAACGAAATTTCCCCGACGAAGTGCGGCACACCGCCACCACTTAAAAGACAAGAGAATGCGATGAACGTGTGGGGTACTTCGCCACTGCGGACGTGCTCGCTCAAACTTGTGGAAAACAAATGTTGCTGTTAACGCAAGAGGCGGCGGAGATAGTGGTGAGAGCGCTGGTAACTAGGAGCGTTGGTGGTGGTGGTGCTTGATTTTGGGGGGGGGAGCGGAGGGCACCAAAACAAGGAAGGGAGCAACTATGCACACCTCGGTAGAGAGAAATGGACAGCAGCAGATTGTAAAGGAGCGAGGAGAGATAAGGTACGCAGGGGCCACACATGAATTGCATGTTGGCATTTTTCTCTTGCGTTCACCAGTGCATTAGCAGTGTACGGGTGACTCATGGGCAGCACGTTATGCACAAAATATGAGAGACCAGAGGTGCTTCGCCAACTCCACGAACGAAATGAGAGAAACGTGGTGATGGTCTGTCAGCTGTCTCTGAATCGAGCGGCTGACGTGAGGACCAGTAAGCAGCCACATGAACTCACGACAGGGAGAAAAGCTGCATCACAAGGCAAGCCTTTGCATCCGCCGACTCCAGGTCCTCGGCCTCTCTCCCTCATGGCTGCAGTGCTCACCGCATGGGGACCGTGGACAGGTAAAGACACAAAGCGCCTCCAAGTGAAACAGAGCCGGCGCTCTGGTCTCTCCCCTTCTGCTCCCACTCTTGAAGCCCCCCCCCCCCCCCGTGAACGGTCCACCACATCACATGTGCGTGAGCATGTGCAGTAGAGGTGGTGGTGGTTGACAGCATGATGAAATCATGTCACCACACCAGCGGTGACGTCTCCAACACTCACTCCACGGAAGCACAACTACAGTGTTGTCGTTAGCGTCACTGCGTCATCGCATATCCCGACAATACTAAAAACGTGGGAGCAAAAGAGAAGAGCATCGAGAAGCGAACCGAACGAGAAAATCCGCGCCTCCCCGGGCCCACTCGCCCACCCCTCCCCCTCCGCAGCGCCGGCTGTTTGCCGTCCCGTCGCGATAACGCGGTGAGATGACGGCGGTCAAGGAGAACAGAGAGAGAGAGAGGGGGGGGGTCGTGGTACAGGATGGATTGACTAGGAAAGAGCAAAGGGAGGAAGGTACACCGGGCAGGAAAAGCAAAAAGCGATAAACGAACAAGAGAAAATAGAGAGAAGGAGGGAGGGAGGGAGGGAGGGAGAGCAGCGCAGAGCTTAAAAGCGAATACAACGCGTAATTAAAGGAGGCGCACCAGCAGGGAAATGTTAGTGCGCACACTGTTCCCATCCATCCTTGAGTGCGGGAGCATCTCTGTTTCAACCTGAATGAATGCGCAGGTGGGGGCCTCTCTCTGTGCTTGCTTATACGCGTGTTGATGAGTGTGGGTGTGTGGGGGGGGGGGGGGGGAGGGGCTGCTGCATTCCGTACGTCAGCTTCACGCAGATGTTCGGAGGAGGGAGGAGAAAATTCCTCACGTTTGAGCGTTTGTGTGTGTGTGTGTGTCGTGCATGAAGGGAGCAACACTCGCAAGGGGAGAGGGACGCAAATGAAGACACGAAAAACGAAATGATGAAAGTCAGCCGGTGGGAAGGGAGGGAGAGCAGGACAGGGTACCGAGCCGACCTCACAACCGACGCTGCACAATCGTCGGCGTGCGTGCTCCCCCACACAACCCCCAGCTCCTCATTAAGTGACGCCTATGCCTTTACAAGGTCAAACGAGAAGAAATAAAAGCAGCACAGCTGCACACACGCACGTCCTTCTCCCACTGCTTGGTCAGGCGGATAGAGTTGGAGATGGAACCGAGGACAATTCGCTAACTATCTCGCTGACCTTCTTGTTGAAGCCCGCCACGTCGTCCGTGAAGATTTGGTGGCCGGCGTCGGCTAGCGTATAGACGCGGACACGAACGCCTCTCTCGCGCAGCAGTTCCCCCAGCTCGACCACCTCTGTGGCATTCATCCACGACTTGCCACCAAACAGTAGCCCCACGGCGATGCGCTTGTCAAGAGTGTCTGGCAGCACGTCGAGCAATGACTCCTTTGCGCATACGTCATAGTGGCAACAGGCCTTGAAGAGCTTCTCTCCGACAAGGGAGTTCTGCGCATTGCAATGGTAGAGGTAGTCGTATACGGTACTAGGGTCGTCAAGGAAGGCACACCACTTCCCCTCGAAGTCGGGGCGGATGCGGCGCAGCATCCATGGTCCCGCCGGCCCTACCCCACGCAGCAGCGCCAGAAGACCGACGTTGTAGAAGAGCGCCAGTAGCGCACGCGCTAGCAGCGGGTACATCTTCATGCGGTTTGCGTCACCGCGCGTCAGCCCCCACGGCTCTGCAAATATGAGCAGCTTGATGCAGTTGGCCCCGTGCCGCATGGCGTAATGCGACGCGACAAAGCACCCGAAGGAGTGGGCGAGCACCATGACAGGTCGCCTGAAGTCGAGCTGTGCGAACCAGCGGTGAATGTAGTCGCAGAAGTAGTCCATCGCCTCCGGCAGTGACTTAGCAGCTGAAGCGCGCCGCTCACTTCGAGCAAATCCAGGTAAATCGAAGGCGTACACACGGTAGCGCTCCGCCAGGAAGCGCCAGTTTTGCGCCCACCCCGCCACCCCACCGGCGAAACCGTGAATAAGAACGATGACCTCCTTTTCTTCCTTTGCCGCCGCCTTCCAGGCAGGAAGTGGCGAGAGAGAAGTGGTGGCCTGCTGCTCGCCAGTACAGCTGCAAATACTGTTCGTGTTGGTAACGCCGCTGAGGTTTGCCGCCAGCGCCGCGTTGTCGTCCAACTTGCGGATGTCGTCGGTGGAAATGGTATTGAGGCCGGCTATCTTTGCCTGATAGTACAGCAGCCCTTGCAGCATCACTTTCTCAGCAGTCTCCAGCTGTGTCTTATCTGTGGCGACCCACGAGTAAAAGTGCTTGCGCCGCGGAGGTTGGCGCTGAGAGGCGTTCTCAGGGGCATGCGGGTTGCGGCGCCGCATATGGAAGCGCTGCTGAACGGCCTGCATGGCTGAAAGATGTTCTCCTCCCTTCCAGTTTGTACTGCGTCTGTCTCGCAGGGCGGGGAGAGGGCCGAGGGAAATTTAAAAAGCGGCTGCTCCAGCGAGAAAAACAGTCACAATTATGAGATATACCCCACGCACGCACGCGCAGAGAAGACAGAGACGAGCGTCAACGTGCCGCTCAGCGAGCACGCATAGAGAGCGGGAGAGACAATAAGCGCCAGCAGCATACGAGAGAGAGAGACGAAAAGCGGAGAGCGATCAAGTCGGTGGAGATTCTGCGCAATAGAGAGTGAGGAGGTACTCGTGTGTATATGAATGACGAAAAGGGGGGACAAGAGATGGTCGAGTGGACGGTAACGCTAGTCGCCTTTAACGATTAGTTCGAGCCAGCGAAAGAACGAGAGGTGTGGCGTAGTGAGGAGCGGTTGTCCCTTGCTGTGGACGATCTTTTCTGAGTAGAGAGCGCGCTTTTGGTGACGGATTGGTATGCCTGCATATATACCGAAAGGGGTGGTGGAAGAGGCACGCCAGTCAAGAAAGGAGAGGGGAGGAAGAGAAGTGAGTGGAAGAGAGAGAAGAGCAACGAAAAAATGTTCCCCCCTTTCATAGTTGCTGTGTACACGCAGAAGCTTGCACATGTAGCCTCCAGCGCGTTCCTCCTTGCTACCCTGTAAAGCCTCTCTGAGAATAACGCTGCATCCCTGAAGGATCCGCCATCTGTCTCTCGATGGGTCACGCAAGCGCACACGCGACGGCCCACCGCTGGCGCAAAGACAAGAAGAAAATAGAAAAGGAGACGCAGCACACGCGCATGAGGCAGTGCACCATTGCTCTACCCCCTCTCACCAACTCCCAGTACGAACAATAAGGGCCGGCTCTACTCAGCGGTACAACGTCTTCCTTTTCCGTTGCTCCGCAAGGTGGTATTGCCATTCCCATGGATGTGCACCACTGACCGTGTCGTGTGCTCTCCCGACTTGCACGTCGTCCTTGCGTGCCTTCACCACGAAAAGAGCGACACAGAAGAAAAGAAGACGCAACTTCGACTTGCATGACGCAAGCTGCACAGCACGCTGCACTGGCACACCGGTGTGCACAACCACATATCCGTAGACACACGGAAGCACGCCAACATCCGCCACCTCTGCAGCGATACCATTACGACGTCCCTCTTTCTCTTTATTCCCCCCTTTTGGGCACCCGACACACACACGCACACAACACGCGCGTTGCGCACGACTAAGAAAAGAACATCTGTAGCGCATAACGAGAGGCTCCTGCAGCATCCGAATCGGTCGGTCAAGTGTCGAGCATGGCCCATCCCCTCAGACAGACCGAGAATAGACCGAGAAGGAGAACAGCAGAAGTGCGCGGGAGCTGGTAAGGATAAAGACAGAGGGAGAGAGCAATGGATGCACCATCCAAAGCAGTTACCCATGCGGCTTGCTTCATTGCATCCTCTTCTCTTGTATATAAGAGAGAGAAAGTGGGGCTGCGTGTGTGTGTGTGTGGGGGGGGTATGTGTTCTGGGGAGTGAGAGCGTGCCACCTTCTCATTCTCGATTCTTCTCTCCGCTCGGGGGAGAGAAGGGCGGAGGGGCCACTCAGCTCTGCATCTCGATAACAGACAGAACACACACGTCTGCACAGACGCGAGGTACATGCGCCGCTCCTTCGCGCCAGTGCAGGAACACCCTATCAGGCTTGATAAGCAGCCGAGTATTCACGTCCCACGGAAAGAGACGGAAACGCCGTACACCACTACTACTACGTAAAGAGACACGTGCACAAAACATCGTCCTCTCAGTCTCGACCGGTCACTCATATCGCCTCGCCCCCCGTCCCCGCCATCCGTCCGCCCATACAGGCACGGAAAAGAGCCCGAGAGAGGGGCAGAGAGAAGAGGCACCACAAAGGAAATGGAAACGAGGCGAGTCCGCAGCCTTAGCTGGTAGCGCACGAGCCGATGGCAGAGACTGCCTTGTTGCTCATGAGCAGTGCAGTGATGAGGCCGAATAGACCCAGCGCCTCGGCAAAAATGAGCATCAGAATCATCGGTACAAATATTCTCTCGGTCTTGGCATAGGCGTAGCAGCAGATGTCGCCGACAATCCCAATCGCATACCCCGCTGCCAGAGATGCAAATCCGGCCGCCAGCCCAGCTCCGAGGTGCATGTACCCCGAGAAGAGCGGGTATCCACTAAGCTTCATGTTGTTGCAGATGATCACGGAGACGATGAGGCCGTAGATGCCAAGAATACCGGCCATGACGACCGGCACGATACCACGCATCACGCGCGTGGGCTGTACAATGCCCAGCTGCGCCACCGCAACGCCGGCCTTAGCAGTGCCAAATGCAGCACCAACGTTCGCCAGGGAAAGAGAGAAAGCGGCCCCCATCATACCGAAGAAGAACGCCTCGGGGTCGCACAACTTGGTGGTGGACATGATAGACCGAAGAAGTGCGCGCTGGGAGGGTGTAAAGTATAACTCCGATGAGAAGAATTCTTCGAATTGAGCAGGCCGAACAACACGAAGGGAATGAGGGGGAGAGGAGTTGACAGACAAGGTGGGAGAGAGAAAACGCAAAGCATGCACTGCGCAGAGGATAGGCGGTCGCTGTGGACGCGGGTGCTGGCGAGAGTAAGAGTGCAGATGCTGTAGGGGAGGGGTAGAGAGGGGACCCGAGGAGTAAGGCGATTTCATACGTGTGAGAGGGGCACTGTTGACATTGCCCACGACACGTCCTCATGCTCCTTTAGCGTCCGGTACCCGCGATAGCCCAGTCTTTTCACGCGAGTAATACAAAGCAAATCTACACACCTACTAGGATGACTCGCAACTCGCTAGCGCTTGGTTCTATGTCCTGCTCACTCACGTGAAGCGTTACTTAGTTTTGTCTGTGTTCCCTTTACTTCTTTCCCTTCGGAAAACGTTGGACGCTTCAGCATCGCCGTTGACGCATCGGTGGACAAGCGTCTGCAGAGAGGGAAAGAACATAGTGAGTAAAAAACGAAAGAGAAGACTTGCACAACAGCAATGAAGCAGCTGCGACCTGCTGGTTAGAGAGTGGGTGAGGGGGCTACTCCAGCGTTGCCAAAATGCTCGAACGAGACTGCAGCGTGACAGTGTATGGCTCCGACTCCCCTTTGCACGCGGAGCTTCGCGGTGCGCTGCCCCTCAAAAGCGCTGCAGAGCTCCACTTGATGACAGTGACAGGCGAGTACAAGACGAAGTCGGCGTCCACCTGCATGTGGGACATCCGCTCCAGCGTTTGAATGCCCGAGTAGACACGGCCGAAGATAACGTGGGTTTTGTCCAGCTGCGGCTGTGGAGAGAGAGTAATTAGAAAGCGACTGGCTGTCACTGCGCCGACAGTCGGGCTGCAGGTCAGCAAACCTGCACCAACATGCAGCAGCGAGAGTCCATCGGGGCTTTCCGCAGCAGCATCCACTTCGCTTGCAGTCGTCGAGTGGCCCTGTACCGCTTCTACCTCACCAAGAAGCGCAAACCCACACAACAGCTGGCGGAACACTAGCCGGCGCAGCTGCCCACTGCTCGCCAGCTGCCAGAACGAGTCGGCGCAGAAGTTGCTATAGAGCTCGAAACTGAGAGCCCCGGCAGTGCTTTGCAGCTGCACAACACGTGCTGCTTTCTCCATTATAAGCACCCTGCCAACCCCCTATTGTTCTACGAGAAGAAGTGCCTTCAGTCAGCGCTGCGGCCTCTACAAGTCCACTCGAAGTGATAATTCCTGCTAAACCCTACAAATGTGAAATAAAAGAGAGCGCACGCACCACAGGCGCTGAAACCTCCGCACGTCGGCTTAGGCACCTGGTGCTTGTGCAACAACATGCAGCGCCAACTGACCGTCAGACACCACACCCGCAACGAGAAGAAAAGAGCGAAACGTACCCGCTTACACCAAACGAAGGACGAGTTCAGAAAGAGAGAGAGAGGGTTCCTGAGAGAGCTTTAGGGGGAGAGGAATGCCATAATAAAGCCTAACGTGCAAATGCACCTTAACGGCCCAACCTCTTGAGCAAATTCAGGCAGCGACTACGTGACACACCCAACGAAAACGGAAGAACTGCGCTGCACTTTGGCTAACATGACGCTTTTCTCCCTTGAAGATCCGCCTCCCGTCATTCGTCTTCGCATACAGCTGGCCTTCTCCTGGAGCGGCAGACCCAAATTACATCCCGCCAGCCCCAAGACACACACTCACTAAATATGTAGCATCAACAGGCACAGTGAGCCTCATTCAGAAAAATACCGCTGACAAGGCATTCAATAACACAAACAATTCCTCTGCAAACATTCATAACGATATCGCCGTCTCCGTAAAACACTTCTCCAAACATCACCACACCACGACCGTATCCACCCCCAAAAACAAACAGCAGCGCGCATCACCTGTAGCAAAGATATGTCGTTAGAATCACAGCCGCACACGCACACGCACCAGCGGCACCTCTTTGGGGCGTTTCCCACGCTCGGGCAAACCAGTCTTGACCAGCGCATTCGAGCCTCATCGCGCAGCAGCAAGGGGCGCACCGCGGGCGGCACCATCTTTCGCAGGGCTGTCCCGCGTGTGCAGCACCGGTTCACCGCGAACGATCCTTCGACCCCTCTTTACCAGCAACCCCGCCGGCCGTAGCGCAGGGGTGCTCAAGCACGCACATCACGCACGCACACACGCGGCACGCCACGGCGCACATGGTCAGATGCCAATAGTCATTGTAGTAGTATTGATCCTCGTCAGTGGGGTCCGCATTGCAGAATACACGCATCATCATTTACGCGCAGCAGCAGGGCAGTCCCGAGGCGCCGGGTGCAGACGAGGAGGGAGGCGGAGCGCACGACGCGCTCGCACACAAGCAGCGGGGCGCGGGCAGCGACAGCTCAGACACGGGGGACACAATCGACAGTCCTTGGGTTCAGACAATGACTTTGACTCGGATGTCCGTGATCGTAATCATGTGTCACGCACACACACACACACACACACACACACACAGGCACAGGCACAGACAGAGGCACAGGCACAGGCACGTCCGCGCACAGCAGCCGCAGCTCATTGATCTTGGTTGGAGATGGGAAACAGTGAGGTCATGTTGCTCGCAGCAGCGCGCATCACCTGTAGCAAAGATATGTCGTTAGAATCACAGCCGCACACGCACACGCACCAGCGGCACCTCTTTGGGGCGTTTCCCACGCTCGGGCAAACCAGTCTTGACCAGCGCATTCGAGCCTCATCGCGCAGCAGCAAGGGGCGCACCGCGGGCGGCACCATCTTTCGCAGGGCTGTCCCGCGTGTGCAGCACCGGTTCACCGCGAACGATCCTTCGACCCCTCTTTACCAGCAACCCCGCCGGCCGTAGCGCAGGGGTGCTCAAGCACGCACATCACGCACGCACACACGCGGCACGCCACGGCGCACATGGTCAGATGCCAATAGTCATTGTAGTAGTATTGATCCTCGTCAGTGGGGTCCGCATTGCAGAATACACGCATCATCATTTACGCGCAGCAGCAGGGCAGTCCCGAGGCGCCGGGTGCAGACGAGGAGGGAGGCGGAGCGCACGACGCGCTCGCACACAAGCAGCGGGGCGCGGGCAGCGACAGCTCAGACACGGGGGACACAATCGACAGTCCTTGGGTTCAGACAATGACTTTGACTTTGACTCGGATGTCCGTGATCGTAATCATGTGTCACGCACACACACACACACACACACACACACACACAGGCACAGGCACGTCCGCGCACAGCAGCCGCAGCTCATTGATCTTGGTTGGAGATGGGAAACAGTGAGGTCATGTTGCTCGCAGCAGCGCGCATCACCTGTAGCAAAGATATGCCGTTAGAATCACAGCCGCACACGCACACGCACCAGCGGCACCTCTTTGGGGCGTTTCCCACGCTCGGGCAAACCAGTCTTGACCAGCGCATTCGAGCCTCATCGCGCAGCAGCAAGGGGCTGCCGAAGGCGACGATGAAACATGTTTGTCTTTCCCGATGTGTAGTGCTCAATTATACATGGAGATCGTGTCTGTGAGGGCAAGAATCTCTCGAATGCGTTGAACTTGCGCTTAATGAGGTGCATCGCTAGGTGAAGTTATAATAGCGCCACGTTGAGAATTTGTAGAGGAAGGAGGGGGGAGAGAGATGCCGGTGATAGAGAGTCAGAGGAGGTAAGAATGGAAGGCAGGAGGAAACGGGAGGGTTAACGGTGAGGTAAATGTGAAGAAGAAGAAAGGTGCTAGGCGAAAGTAACTTGAGAAGTTGTTGTCAGTACTGAATCGAGATCTCCGTGAACAGTGGAGACGTGAGACTCTCGACTGTCAGGCGGTAAATGTCGTGTTATAGGTATGTGGCGGTGGTAGACGTTAGCAGGCTAGCAAACAGTCGTGTGCAGCTCCTGTCGAAGACCTGCAGCTGCCATCAGCAATCTATGAATGCCGCACAATACCTGGAGCGGTAATCTAGGCCACGCGCTCGTGTGCTCTCTTTTCGTTTTGTTTTGAATCGAGTAGAGATGTGACGGCGGGAAAGCGGGTCTTCCGCGAAGCGGGATGATTGGAAAAGAAGGATCGGGTGTAGAACTATATGGGGCCCAGAGAAAAGTAGAGACTGACGATGGAAGATGAGGGCGCAAGCAAAGGAAAACGCCTGCACGCCAGGACTGGCGGACTTATTCTGGAGAAGCGTGTTTTCGTTGAACTTGCGTGCGTGTCTGTCCGTAAGAACGCTGAATGCGTCACTGAGGTAGTCAGCGCTATGAGCTGTCGAGCTGCGATGTGGGAAAGTACATGTAGTGTGCGGTGTGGTTAGCAAGCCCCACTACAAAGCTGAGTTCCTCGGTAGAGGCCGCGAGGCACGTGACGGGGGCGTCAAAGACGACATCGTGCAGAAGCTTGAAAGACCATAGCGGCGCCTGGAGAGATGAGGTCTCATCTGTCATGGTCTGAGAAGCTACCACGCACCACAGAGAAACTGTGCCGTTGAGGTGACCCATGAGGATTAGATTTGTGAATGCGAAGGAGGAGCAGCTGGCAAACAGCAAAGCGGTGATGCTCGAGCCGGCAATCCGCGTAGCGTACTCTGGGGCAGTGGGCATGAGAAGAGCGTCCATGCTCAGCTGTGTAAGCATCACACCAGAGGCAGAGAAGATGACGAGGGAGTTTGCCTTTGCGGCGTAGTACAGCCCCGTGTGGTTATCCAGGGAGATAGCCTTCACAGGAGTGCAGTCAGCCTGGGTAGAAAAGGTGGCGGCGAAGGTGAAGGCGGTGGATAAGATTGAGAGGTGCCAGCCAGACACCGCCGACGCCCGCTCGTACGCTACCATCAAGTTACCTTCGTCGAAGAGGTGCAGGCTTGACACCGGGCCTGCTTCCCGTAGAACCGCCGCAACGGCGGAGTCCAGCACAGCAACAATGAAGAATCGATGTCGACAGCTCTCGCGGCTGTACACGATCACCTTACCAGAGTCCGTGCCCACGCACACGACACTGCCACGTACAGAGGTGCACAGGCAACGCACGTCGCCGCTGCCCGACGACCGCACTGGCTGTATGGTCGCCAACACGCGGTCCCCTCGTGCTGTGGTGCACGCAATGCTGTCTAAGTCGCAATCGTAGAAGAAGAGGTGCAGCGGCTTTGCTAACCCCACGGCACTCAACCTGTCGCATATGAAAAGCGTGCCATCGGCAATGGAAATGGTTGAGATACCGCCTTGTGCCTTTCCAACGATCTGCGCACTCAGGCACGGCCGCGTCGTGATGTCCGTGACGGTCTCTATCATGTATGCCTGTGTAGTACGTGCCTGCTGCACACCTTTACGAGCCGGGTGTGCGTCTCTACTAAACAGCTGTAGCGGGGTCTGGCCGAAGTTGTCAGCAGAGGCGACAATAGACTTGCGCTCCTCCTCTGTGGCAGCGTGGTTTATAGAACGATCGACTCCTTCCTTGTACGAGAGAGGACTGAACACGTTGATCGCCTCCACGGCTCCCTGCCCGACCTGCTTGTAGCCAAAGATAAGGTCGATCCATCTGTGCAGTTGTTGACTCACGGCGTCGCTCTCCAGAGACAGCGCATTCATGTACACAAACCTCACGGCACTCCCCCCGGCCCACGGCGGCAGCACAACATCGTCCAGCACAGCGCCATCGCTGCGGGTGCCGAGGCAAACCTCATTGCGGTTTTCCAGGAACTGGGAAACGCGAAAAAACTCGGGAATGAGCTCCTTGACGTCCCCCCTGCTGGGCCCACTGCCGTTTGCCCAAGCCTCTGCAACACTATGAAAAAGTCGGTCGGCGATGTCCAGCCTGCCACCCTGGAAGCGAATAGCCCGAGACGTAAACGGTTGTAAGCGGATGAGGTAGTAAAGCACAATCGCGGCGGTGCTGTAATGCGTGCCGTAGTGGTACGGCGGGTCCGCCACCGGGTCGCACGCGATCCACTCTGCGTAGCGTGCCTGCAGCTGCTTTGCCTTCACCTCATTCAGCGCCCCTACCGGCTTCGTGAGATCACGGTAGGCGCCGGCATCGCCGAGGTCGAGCGTACTTTCCGTGTAGCGACTCAGAACCCATGGCATTACCGGATACTGGCCGAGGCTGGCCGTGGTGCGCGACGCGGCGTCGTTTAGAACGCGCAGGTACATGTAATTGCTGCACTCCCGTCGCACCCACCGCCGTGTCCAGATGCCTAGCCGCGCCAGCTTCTCGCTCATGGGGTGTGCAGCGATGCGGGACATGAGAGGGTTGGAGCCACTGTCGAAGTGCGCGAAGAGCTTGTCACGAGACGCCTTTGAGAAGGACAGCTCATCGTCCAATAGCACGAGAAAGACACACTTGCCACACTCCAGCACCACCTCCAACCCGGCCGAAAGGTGCTGAAAGAGACGCTGGTGTACAGACGTGATACTGCCGAGTGGAAAGCGCCACACTAGTGCGTTGCTTCCCTTAGCAGACTCGGTTTGCAACTGGCGGTAGTACTGCGAGTAGCGGAAGGCGGCCTGCGATGATGTGCCGCCGCTAGTCTTGCCTTGTCCCGGCATGAAGAGTCGGAAGGCTTGCTTCAGAAGAGACGACTTGGCGTGGGGGTGCTGCGAAGCGGTATGGACACGCACCTGCTCTACGAAAAAATCGCCAGCCGCCGTGACCACACTGCAGGTAACAATGAGCAACGCTTGCTGCGTGAGAATGCACGTGCTGATGTAACTTTCCGTGCCCAGCACAAGATAGGCGTTGCTCACAAATACCACCGACCCGCTAGCTTCATGACCGGCAACCTTCGCCACCACTGCGCGAGCATTGGGGCGCAGCAGCATCGCTTGACTTTGCACTTCCTGTCGCCGCAGAGGCAAACACACAGGAGGCGCGTATCGGATGTAAAAGCTGAGCGGGTCACTGGAGGCCTCATCCACGTTCTCTGTCACGTAGCGGCGAGTGCGACCGACGGCTCCGCTGTCATCCATTGACCACTCGCAGCACACACCATCCTCGGCATCCACAGCAGCTTCACTGCCGTTGAGCACGTAGCCGTATGGGTATCGCCTCGTGGTACACGCGAGCAGCGCTGAGTCAACAAAGGTAGTCGTCAGAAAGGTGTCCTTCCACAGCTGCCACTGCGCAGCCTCCATGGCTGCCACGTGACGCCGGCGGCGGTCCCACTCGGCCTGGGAGGCGGTGGTGTAGCGGGTGATTAGCCGCAGGTGCTCGCCACCGTTTGCCATGACAAAAGAGTACGAGAGTCCCATGTAAGACCGAAGGAGCTGCGCAACGTGGGCACGGTGCTGCCGCATCCAAATCGTGAACGCCTCAGGAGATGCGATGGGCGGCAGTAGCAGATCGAAGCCCCCGTGAAAGGTGTCCACCACTGGCGAACCACACATGAAGAGGGTGGTCACAAAGGCGTTCTTCTCGTTCGAGCAGAGGACCGCCTTCCACAACACCGCCATTTTCCGAATGGAGGGGTGGTCGTCGTCGGCGACGCTGTTCCACAGGCACACCGTTACTTGAAGAAGCCGGCCAACGACAACCTTCAGTAGCTCCATCGCCGGAATTGGGTAGGAGAAGAGCATGTCAGCACAGCTGTAGACCATGTCCACCACCACACCCACCTTTGAAGCGTCTAGTTTGTAAAAAGAGGAACTCGTCACGTACATAAACCACTCAAATAGCGCCGTGCGCGCACTCTCCACCACCACGGCGTCGCGCTCCAGCTGAGTAAGCAAAAATCGGTAGAAGGACGCAATTGCCGCCGGCGGAACGGCGCCGCCGCTGACGAGACGGTCCAGCATGTACTTCCCCAGCTCGATCGCGTTGCGCTTCACCGCCGCAGCGTTGCCGTTGGATGTGCGGTCGACAGCATGCTCCGATGCCTTGAGCCATACAAAGCAGAGAAACGCCTTGCGAGCGTCCTCAGCGTGGTTGCTGGCGCCCTTGATCTCCGCCGACAGCGCGCGGTGAAGAGCGAGCACGTACTTGCTCATCGTTGTGCGGCCTCCGGATATGGCAAGGAAGCTTGTATTCGACGCTCGCGATCTGGCATGCGTGAGAAAGAACATCTTGCACGCGTCGTACACGTTCTCCATCCCCTCTGCCGGTCCCATCGAGTCCAAACCGAAGCTGCGCGCCTCGTACGTCGTGGTGTCTGACAGCACCTCCCACGGTTCCTGCTCCTCGTCCACGCCAGTGGAAGCCCCACTGCTGGGCGTCGCCGCGCCGTCGTCCTCCTCCGCAGGAGTTCTGCTCGGCGACCCGACGCCTGCACTCGGCTGCACAGAAATTGGCTCCTTCGAGCACAGTGCCACAAACACCGGCCATATGAGAAAATCACACAAGTTGACCGTGTTGTTGCTCTGATAAAGGGACTTGCTGAGCGCTCTCGAGAGTTGGTAGGACTGGGTGAGCCAGTCGAGCACCTCGCACACCAAGTCCTTGAGTATGCTAACAGGGGCAGTGCACTGCGTCACCGGCAGCGAACATGACACAGACCGCTCAGCCTTCACCTTCTTTTTGTCGCTGGCGGCTTTTCTCATGCGACGCAGCGCTGCGAGTACGAGTCGAACACGTCTCCAACGGCCAGCAGATGGCGAAACATTGCCTTCCATAGAACTAGTGGCCTGGGCGGCGGAAGCGCTAAAATATCCGCGAACTGTCACTTCCTCCGACGTCACAGGGGTGCCCCGCAGCAGCAGCTGGCACTGGGCCTTGAGAAGATGCAGGATAAGCACCAGCAACCCCTCCATTTCTCTCTTGCCGCTCCACCCTTCTGTGCTGTAGCCCACATGGGACGAGCTCAGCGCCCACAAGTGTCCCATGTACCCGTGGACGAGGACGTCCATCAGCTCACGTTGGTGGCAGTGCGGCTCCAGCGCCCTCGAGATGCACTCCGACTTTGTAGCCGAGCACGCGTCACGGAAGGGTCTCGAGTTCAGAAAACAAAGCACAAAGAGCCGAAGCGTCAACGTCGCGGAGACGGGGTGGGAGTTGCCCGATAGCATCGCCGTGAACCACCAGTCTGGCACAACCGAGACGAAGGTAGCGAGAAAAGCGCCATTGCCATCATTCAAAGTCATCTCCAGCACCTCGTTGAGGCAACGAAGAAACATGTTTCGAGCCAGCACAAGGTACACAAAGGACGTGGTTGCCAATTTGCTGCCCAGGTGGCTTTCTACTGTGTTGTTCGCACCGCCTTGGTTCGGCCCTGGCACGGTGAGCACTATCGCCATCAGAACTCGCTCCATCAGCTCCTCCGTCGCCTGACCGGTGAGCAACATGCACTTCACCAGCTCGATCGCCGTTAAGAGCCGCGGAAATGCCACATACTCGCGCAGCAGACCGAACACAAAGCCATTCACGAAGTCAGCCGTGAGCAGGCGTGCTGTGTTGAGCTTAGCCAACGCGTTTGACGGCGATACCAACTGTCGCAGCACCGCCATGACTTTCACCCAGGAGTCATCTGGAAGATTTGAGAGCAGGCGCCAGTTGAAGAAGATGTGCTCCAGTGGCAACAAGTTAGACAACAGCTGCTCATCCATAGCGCAGAGGTCCTTGGCGCGGTAGTTTACCGTTTGCAAGCACAGCTGCAAGAGCTGTGTGGCAGTGGTGGCATGGTGCAGGTATATCTGCGGGTAGCGGGTGACGTGCTCGGCAAACTGTACCATGAACCGGTGCCAGCTCAGCGGAAGCAGGTCTGTCTTCGTTTTGATGAGATTCAGCACGCGCAGCATTGTGTACGCCGTCTGCTGCACCACTGCGAGGCTTTCCCCTGCTCCTTCCGGGGAGACAGAAGAATTGCCCATCGCGGTTGTCGAGTCCCTCGCGCGCTCTGCATCGAACACACCGGCTGCAATGCACTGCATCCACCGCATCCACTCGCAAAAGGCGCCGTTGCACAGGAGAGCATCAACGGTGGTTGTGCGGGTGTCTCGGGGGGGATGGTAGTGTCCGTGCAGACACAACATAGACTTGGTCGACGCAGCGAGGTTTCGTAGTGCCCACTGCTTGTTATTCAAGTATCCAATCACGGTATTGACCTGCTTCATGGCCAAGGCGTGCACGTGCACAAGGCACACTGTGGGAGGGCAGGCTAGCACCACGGACTGTTCCCGCAACACCGACTCTAGCGAAGCGCTCTGCAGGGATGCCTCCACAGACCGCACGACCTCATCGCACAGGCACGGAGCATGCAGGTCGTACACATGCTGTCCAGCACTGTCCCACACTTGGCTAGACGGATAGGGACCCATCGCGTAGAGGGAGCTGATCTGCCGCACCGAGGCACCGCAGCCATAGAGCTGAAAACTGATGAGGCGCAGGATTGCGTCGGTTCTTCGGGCGTCCAGCGGGGAGCCGATAGTGAGCCCGACCTCGCGGTTCGTCAGAGATGGGAGAGATGTGGCCACGGCGGCGGCCGTCTGTAGTCCTCCGACGGGGTACGGGCACCCTTTTCGCGCCACCTCGACCCCGTCAAAGTACATTTTTATCTGCGACGCAAACATTTTGCCGCGGGCATGCAGTGTAGCAACATGAACCCACCGGTGCTCCGGCAGCGCGGGTAGCTCGACAACCGTCACATCGCCACCAAGATCGCATCTGTACAAGCAGCACTGGCGCTCGATATGCGCCACGAGAGACAGGCACACGTGTCGCCCCATCGCATCCCACTCTAGCTCCCACAGCGCCACGCGCTCCTTGTATCGGCTGGAGGATATAGGCTCCATGTAGACCCACATCGCAGCAGTGTACGCGTCCAGCGGCGGCCATGTAACACCAGAGCATGTCAGAAGCCCTTTGGCCCCGCCTTTCTCACCAAAATGAATGTAGTCGTTGTAGCGACGTGACTCTTCCCCAGAGGCGAGATTTTCGGCAAGCGCCTCCAGCCACACGCGCTGATTCGCCTGGACGGTGGCTACAGTTGTGGTGCGTGCAAAGAACAGCGGCAGCAGCTGCGGATCGCACACGTTTGACACACATCGAATCCACTTGAAGCGCTCCCAGCGCGCAATGAAGTCAATCACGTAGGAATTCGGTATTGTCACGCCGGAGTGCAACATCAGGTGCTCCATTGCCTCCATCGCGCTCACTGCATCAGCGTGCTGGTCTGTAAGCATTGTGTCCACCATGCGTACCAGCAGTTTCACTGGGTAAAGCATTTCAATGCACGGTTCCTTCATCACCGCAAAGGGACCGAAGTGCACAAAGCACGGCACCGTCCAGCGCTCCTTTGACTCAACAGGCGCCGTGAAGTACCGCTCGGCCACGGTCAGACTCTCGCTGGAGCGTAGCACTCCAGTGCAAAGGTCAATCATGCACTGGACGTAGTCGCAGTTGACCGGCAGCGTGCCAAGCGCTCGTTCCACTAGTTCCCAAACATCACTATAGCTGACGAGTGTCAGCAACAAGCTGAGACAGCAGCCGAGCAGATGTCGATCGACCGGCGGGTGCTGACTGCCGCACTCCACATACTGCATGAGAGAGAGGCACAGATCGATGCACTTGTGCGGCAAAGACGCTCGGCTGTGCCGGCAGCAGGAGTGCAGGAGCAACACTAACGTAGAAAGGAGCGGCGTCGCCAGCGACGTCCACGCATCTGCGTCGGTAGCAGACGCAATTTGTTCGAGAAGAGCATCGCAGGAGAGATTCGTCTTTAGGGCTAGCCCCACAAAGACGTCTCGGAGCAGCACAGCGGTGTGCTGCTGCTCTGACTCCAGCGCCGACAGCATCACCTGCAGCAGAGCGGCAGAACAATCATCACTCATCAGCGAGTCCGCTGCCTCCTTCGATCCCAGTAAGACTTTCGCCAAGACAGAAAAGTGCTCGACAAACGTCTCCAAGTCGCCGGCGCGTGAGTCGGTCGCGAGCTCCACCAGACAGTGTACGCAGGCCTGCACCACACCTAGCGCCAGCGACACGGCGGCGTTCGTGCTCGCCTTAGCGCACCAATCAGTGAAGAAGTCCACCACTAACAGCCGCTGTTCGGGCAGAGGAAGTCGCCCGCAACGCAGGTGTTCAAGAATGGCGTGCAGAAAGTCGCCGACGGCGCCTCTGCACGGGAGTGTTCCGACAAACGTCATCAGAGAGCACAGCTTTGACGCCTCAAAGCACGGTGCCCCCTCGGCGCAGATCAAGAGCACGAACCCCAAGAGTGACGCCGAGACGCCCCTCATGAAGAGAAGCGGAAAAAGCTGCTGCCCACACAGCTCTGCCATTTGGCGTTGCGTGCTGAGCACAAACAAACGTGCCAGAGCCTCAACTGCGCCATCACAGCGAACATCTGGCGGCGTCTCTCGCCGCTCTGCAGCTCCCCACGAGTCGACGATGCGCTGCTGCATTCTGCCGACTGACGCGGGAAGTATCCGGAAGAAGCTACTGCTCAGAAGAGACGTGTTTGCTGACTGTCCACTCGACATGTCGGGTCGATCTGCCAGCGCCAGCACACGCAGACTCCCCACCACGCGACGTAGGGCTGGCATGCCGCTCTCCCCAACCTCCTTCTCAAAGCTTAGCACAGTCGCCGTGATGACGTCAAAGTTTATGCTTTCCACAGACGAAAATCCGACGAGCTGCTTGGCATAGATGATGCTGTCTAGCATGCAGACGAAGCAGTTGAGAGACCACACCGCAGCCGCCGAGTCAGAAGTGCGTCGCTGCGACGAGACTAGTGCACCCTCCATCGCTCTCAGCGTCTTCACCACCGTGTTCGCGTCTTGCACGTTTGGGAGCTGTTGATGAAGAATACTGCAGCTTGCGTCCGCGGCCTCGACGCCAGCCTCCTCTGGTGCAGAAAAGTATGTCACTGCTGTCATGGCAACGCTGAAAACGTTCTCCGGCAGAATTGCTTCGAGCATCGACCGTCTCACCAGATCCCTGTGCCGGCACGACACGACGGCGCTGACAAGCTGAAGGAGGAAGGCGTCAGCTTGAGCGACCGCACCCCAATCAGCAGCATCCCTCCCCTGTGTTCGAATTGCGCGTAAGAGACGCTCGTGAAGGACGAGGCCTAAGGCGACGACGTTAAAGTCGCCAATGGTCTCGTAAGCGCTCGCTAGCTGTCCGACTTCACTACTTGAAATATCGTCATCGCTGATGAGAAAGCGTAATGCCTGAGTGAAGAGTTGCACCGTTGAGAGTGTCGACAAGGTAGGAACCAGTGTAGCGTCCTCGTGGGTCGACTGACGCGCGAGGGAGGCGAAGTCTCTGCATAGCAGCCCCACCAGAGAGGCACCGTCACCGAAAAGAGTCTGAAATGCCTGCGACTTGCGTGACGTGAATGTTGATACAAAGAGAGAGAGAAATGCGCTTACCTTGTCCCTGTGCTGCACCGCAGTAGGCGGGGTGCACCGCGCATCCAGCCAAAGTCGCTGCAGCTCGAATATTACTGATGACTGCATACTGCTCCTGTGGTACGAGGGGTGCGCCTTCAACGCCCTTCAGACGCATACGACTGCTCCCAGAAGGAAGAAAGTAAAAGCTACAAGTGGCACGCGAAGAGAAAGAAAAACGAGGTGAAAGTAGAGCTGCAGCTGCATCGCACAAAACAACCATATTGCCCCGGGAGTTGCGCGCACACACACACACACGCTCGATAGTTTTATGAGACGGGCACCGCTACCAAGGTAAGGTGCATAGAGGAAGTCTCTAATGTCTGCCAGAGGGAGGATGACGCGACAGGAAGAGCGAAGGAAAGGAAACCGGGGAGATCTGCTCATCCTCATAAGGCCCTCTGACCCCCATAGTTTGGCCGCTGCCGTGACGGCGACACGACGCAGCTGTTCCATGACGAAGACCCAGGAAAACGGCCCAGCTGCGTGACAGCAAGGAGAGTCATGACACACGCACGTGTGAGTGACTGACCTCTGTTAGAAAGGGGGCATGTTCACAAGTGAACCAAGTTCGCATCGCTCTTCGTCGTTCGCCCTTGGGCTCTCTAATGTCATGTCACATTGCTCTTTGGATGTGCATCAGCGCGTATCCGTCTTTTGATTGTCCATACATGCTGTGTTTGTCTCTTCTCTCATTCAAACAAGAGGATATAAAGCAAACAGTTTCTCCTCAAAAGAACACACGCACGCACTCGCGCGCTAAGCATGCATCTGCACACGTTCTCCTTCCTTCCCCCACGAGGCTCTGCCCTTACGTAGGCAAACGAAAAGTGACGGCACACGATAAAAGACAGAGCGAGAAGAGAGGCAGGACGAGCGGAGATACAATCAGTGTGCAGAAAAAGAGCCAAAGGGTGAAAGAGTGGGTGAAACAGGAGAAAAGCAGGAAAATGGTGAGCCCAAAGTCAAAAAAAAAAATACGCGCGCACGCAATAGCCCATTCGCCCTTTTCGCCTCCCACTCACTCCTCATTGCCTAACGCCGCTCTTCGCTTGTCTTTTCCATTTTCGACTTGTGCTTCTCTGTTCCCCCTCACCAGAGTCTGCCGGTTCAGCAAAGTTGGGTAAAGAGAGAGGAAGAGAAACAAATACAACAGGTGGCAGGATGTCTAGGAAAAGGGGTGGGAAAAACATCAGGATGAAAGCGGCGATAAGTCCGCAGACTGAAAACCATAAGGAAGAAGTGATGGTGCGAGTGTGAGAGAGAGAGAGAAGACGGAAAGCGGGAGGAGGGGCAACAGTCACCATAAAATGGAGAGGGAAGGGTGATGTTTTACTCCTTCACATGCCATCTGGCTGTTGCTGTGTTTTGCTGCTTTTCTTTTTTACTGCGCCCTTCCCCGTCTCTGCACATTCTTCTTTGAAGAGAAAACTCAGCGGACGATAGAATGGATGCAATCAGGCCCACACTTTGACGTGGGTGCAGTTACGACTACCGCCAAATTTCCTCAGCGCATGAGAAACTCAGGCGGGTTGCGCATGATAGTGACATTTTTGTTCTCGAGAGTTCTTGCCCATCACCTTTCCTCTCTTGCACATGTCTTCTCCACTTTTCCGTTTCGTTGGTCCTCTGTTCGAAAATACGAATCCTGCCTCCAGCAGATTAGCGCAACGCGCACCCCAAAAGACGAACACGTAGAAAAACGCAGATGCACCGCGGTACCTACGCTGCAACATGCGAATGTGTGAGAGTGCCGCTAAGATATGTAGCGGTTCGTTTGTGTGTGCATGGGTGCTCACTTGGACATGCATGCAACTGCACGTACTGCCTTCATGGCATCTCAAGAAAGCTAGCGAGGAGGAAAGCGGGAAAAGAAGAAAACCGACATTATCTTCGCTCCCACACCGATACTCGAAGCCCTGTACGCGTTTTTTTGTTTTCGTTTCCTACTGCTCGCTTCCTCAATCACACATTGTTTGGCATCGTGTCGTTTATGTTTCTCTACCTCGGCCAACACCTCCACCCACCCACCCCCACACACACACACATACAGAAACGAGTAGAGAGATGAATGGGCAGTTAGGTAGACACACTGTCGAGCCGGGCAGTCAACGAGCACGGGTGGGGGCAAGTGCACACGTGCCAGTATTGCAAAACTGAAGTGGCACATCCAGTCTCTGAAAGCGAAAGAAGCCTGGCTGCTAGATTTAAAAATAAAATGAGAGAGAAAGGCACACAAGAAAGGAAAGAAAGTTACATAACCAACAACACCCGGAGCAATGGCGAGTCGACACACGAGCCAACACCAGAAAGTTAAAAGGAGAGCAGACGGAAAAGCGTAAAGGGAGTGGGAGAAGCGAAGAGAGATGGCGGCGAAATTTTGGCGGTGAAAAAGAAGCGAATGTGAGCGGCGGGTAGCTAAAACAAGGTGAGCTAGCACGTTTTTTTTCTCTTTTTTTTTTTTTCAGGACGCTCAACAGGTGAGCAGGATGACAAAGTAAGAAAATGAAAGAGTGTGCGAGACAATAGCCTACGAGCAGACAATGTGAAAAATACAAGAAGGAGAAAGAGAGCGAGCAAAAGAAGCACATATGCTGCGCATGCACTAGCGCGTCGCTTGGCAGCCATCCCTCACCCTCCTGTACAAGACCACGTGTAGACAGCCCTGACAGCCATGCCCAACCTCCCCTGTTCACCCCTTAACCCGTCACTGCTGACCGTGCCCGTATAAGTATCTGTAGGCTCCTGTGTGTGACTATCAGTGTCGGTGTATCGATGTGCCTCGGCGTCAAGGATACTATACCCAACAAGTCACTCATACCATCGAGAATGAAATAGGCTAAGTGCATTTCGCTCAAACAATGAAGCACCGCGCGTTCCTCCACGCTGATCCAGCGCTACATGATGATCCCAGGCTCGAAGTGGTGATCGCCGACATCCTTGTTGGGAAGCACCTTGGCCCCAACGAGGACAACGCCATCCTTGACCTCGACATCATCGCCGAGCACAGACGTGCCCTCGATGTGGCACCAGCTGCCAATTCGGCTGTTCCAGCCCACTATGCTGCAAACCACAATGGTACCCTTGCCGACCTTGGTGTTATCTAAGATGGCAGCGTTATTGATACGGCACGACTCGCCAATAACGCAGTTGGCGCCAATCGAAGCATGGGGACCAATGACGGCGCCATCGCCGATCTTTGCGGTGGGGTGAATCAGAGAAGCGCCGACCACAGCAAAGCGGCTACCATTCTGGTGCTCCTTTGCCTCCGTGCGCAACTGCTCCGTCTCGCAGCCACTACTAACCAAGGACTCGATAAACTTGGACATGCCCAAAATGTAGTCCTTCGGCTGGCCAATATCCATCCAGAAGCCCTCCACGTTGAACGCGTAGAGTTGACCCTCTGACGCCATCACAGGAAAGATCTCTTTCTCGATGGACGCTCGGCAGGGAGGAATGCGCTTCAGGATGCTCTTGTTGAAGATGTAAATGCCGGCGTTGATTCGATCTCCAAGAAACTTCTTCGGTTTCTCCACAAAACGCTCAATCTGGTAGGTCTGAGGCGAGTACACGACAACACCGTATTTCTCCCACTGCTCCACCTGCGAGACCATGATGGTGCCCTCCCCACCGTGCGCCTGGTGAAAGCTCAGAAGCTCTTGCAGCGGAAACCTACAAGTGACATCGGAGTTCAGCACAAAAAACGGCTTGTCGTCCTGCAGCAGGATATCGCGCGCGAGACCAAGCGGGCCGGCCGTGCCGAGTGGCTCCTCCTCTACAGAGAAGACGAAGGAAATACCGAGCTTCTGTGACCACTCGTCCAGCTCAGCCTTCATCGTCTCCGGCCGGTACGCCACAGCTAGAATCACTTCTGTAACGCCAACCGCCTTCAATGCCTCGATTTGGTGAATGATCATCGGCTTGTTGCAGAACGGGACGAGGGGCTTCGGCGTTGTCAGCGTCAACGGACGGAGACGAGTGCCGAAGCCGCCCACCAGAATAACCGCCCGCATTCCTTGGCCGTCTGGTGCAGACATCCTGCCGGTTGGGAAAGAGAAGCCCTGCTTGGTGCTGGAAGAAAAAGAGGGATGATGAACGATGGCTTTCCTACACACCCAGAGAGACGTAATGTCACTACTTTTAATAGGAGAAAATAAAATTGTACGGCTACGTTTTCGTTTTGAGTGTGGAAGAAATACAGCGCTGTGCGAAAAGGCCAAGAAGCGAAGATTGTGGTGAGAGAGAGAGAGAGTTACCGATGAAGAGTCGAATGCGCTTGACTATGATCTGCGTTGGGGGTGTGCGGGTGTGTGTGAGAGAGAGAGAGGTGGAGGAGAACGTTGTAGAGAGGGAGGTGGGGTTAATTAAGAGTGTGGTTGAGCCGCACGGTTGTTGTAGGAGCAGCATACGCATATGTCATCAAGCAGAGAGGAAAAGCAAAACAGCAGGGGGGACATTGGAGAGCAACGGCGGAGAGGGAAACAGGGGAATGGTGAGGGGTATCACTCCAGTCAAAGCAGAAAAGAAACGCAGCTAGCATCCATCGAAGTTTCCCCCTTGTGGGTATCGCTAAAGAAGGATAAGTGCTTCTGCTGATAAGAGGCTTCATCTCTGCACTCACAGTTGCCGCAGCGTGTTGCCTCGCCTGTGTATCACAGGGTTCATCCCGCACCACATAGATGTGTGCCCGTGGGCCACATGCACAACGCCATCCTCTCCGACGGTGACTACTTCTCTGCCTTTCGGGCTGTGGGAGAGCCCGCACACATCTTCGTTTACGTTTGCACATATATATATATATATGTGGGTATGTGACCCTTGGGGGAGCACGAAGCCCCCTTCCCTATACACTTCGTCAGTACCGCAAGATCGGAGGACGCTCACTCGTGTGTTGACTGAGGAGTGCTTACCGCGCTCGAAAAGAGATGCAATGGCACCATCCAGCCGCAAAAAACAATGATTCCAAAAAGAAAAATGACCGAGAGACGCACCCCCGAAGTGCCAAAGACATGCAGGGCTAGTATGAATAGCAGGGAGAACGTGCAGCATTGATCACACCGGGCATAACATTACAGTGAGGGTTGGGAGCTGGTCCGCCCGGCAGCTCTTCGCCCTCAACGTCGCACCGTGATTGACCTCGACGACAGGCAGGTGATCGGCTGCCAAACGCTAGAGTTCTTTATGAGTATTCAGGCAAGAGTCGGAGAGAAAGGACTATTTCGAGGCAGACATCTTCCAAATGTAGAGGCGAAACGGGTCCAGCACGAGCAACTCAACAAGGACGAACCCTTCCCGGAGTGGAATTTGCTCGAGGTCGAACTCCATTCGGTCAGAGCGGGTAACACTACCACAGAGAAACACCGCATCGCTGTCATGTTGGGGGAGGAGAGCGCTGCGTGCAGTTTCAAGTCCAGCTTTGAGACAGTTGCTGAAGTAGAAGATGTCGCTGCCTATCACAATGTCAAAGGAGTCCACACTGCACTCCAGCTTTATCTTCGCCAGCTGGTCTTCCCTTCCCCACTGCAGAACAGCCACATCACAATTGCGGTAGTCATTTCGCGCAACTGATTCAAGCACAAGGGCGAGAGAGACAGGGGAGCAGTCAGTCAGGACTACCTGCCTGGCATGCTGAGCTACCGTGAACCCGAGAATGCCAGCCCCACACCCCAGCTCCAGTACGCTTTTGCCCTCGAACATGTTGCTATGGGATGTGACCCACTCGCACATCGGATTGGCAGCTGGCCACACATACTGCGGAATGCTGTCTGTGTTCAGCAGGGCCACTAGCTCAGCGTTCTCTCGTGTAGTTGGGCCGGAGGCAGCAGCACCGCGCTGGCGAACGAGCATCTGGTAGCGCGCCGCACATGTAGAAAAGGGCAAATCCACCCATGCATAGCGGCAGTCAAGCAGCACCAGCTTTCGCAAAGTCTCCACATTCGCATACTTGCTGTCGTAGCAAGCACCAACGAGAACATTGCGCTGGCCGCCCTTCGTATTCATCACACTGCAGCCTAGCAACGGTAGAATCTTTTGTGAGTACTACTGGTGGGCATTCGGTGTCAATGGAGCGATCGCAATACAAATCAGGTGCTGCCGTCTCAGCCGTGAGCGGTGCAAGTATGTGGAAATGTGTATGGATGTCCGTCTAAGTATTCGCCTGACTGTCTTGGTAGGTTGAAGGAGGGGGGGGGGCAGAAAATGTCACTTCTTTTCTCCGTTGCCCCACCTGCTAATTTGAGAAAGGGTTAAAGGAAAGCTGCGCGCGCGGGTGTACTAGACGTTAGAGTGCCGACCTGAGCTGAGAGAAAAGGAAGTGAGGAGGACCCGCAGCGAAAGTAAAAACGAGACGCGTGCAATGAACCTTTTGCGCAGTGACGCCCTCAGATGCACCGGTGGGACTAGTAGCAGTTGGGTGTATAGCTGCAATTGATATAGAATGCGTCATAACACCTCAAAACATTGCCGCAGACACACATGGGCAGGACGACATGCTCCTCTGTTTTCTGCGTCGCCATCACACATCAGTCTGCGCACTCGGGAGGGAAACACCGCTGAGACATACGGAATTGCATGCAGCCACAGCTTTCCCTCCTCCCTCAAGAACCGTCTTTACTGAGCTACGCTGTGATTCGAGTAGGTGCAAAACAGCTTGCTTACCTTTGTGCACATGTGTGCGGGTGCCTCACTTCGTACTTCTCATGTGTATTTTCGTGTAGGTGTTGCTGCAGACGAACATCTCCACAATGATACTAGAACGCAA
This sequence comes from Leishmania braziliensis MHOM/BR/75/M2904, assembly GCF_000002845.2. Lineage (NCBI taxonomy): Eukaryota > Euglenozoa > Kinetoplastea > Trypanosomatida > Trypanosomatidae > Leishmania > Leishmania braziliensis. The sequence goes on along the minus strand of NC_009315.2, from coordinate 22,365 downwards.
GCCAAGCATACGACGCATAGCTGCTAATCCAGGAGCCGCACTCTACGCCCCCCTCCCCCCCACATCTACCTTCCTGGTGAGGGGCAGCGCTCAGCCTCATACCAGCCGCGGAAAATTTGCCTCGTTAATCTCCGGAAACTTCTCCGTGCACGGCTGGAAGTTTGCGGTGTCAACGTGGTGCGATACATCCCCGACACGCCCGCAGTAGTTGACGCCACCACCAACGCCTCGTCCACCGTGGCCACCACCGCCCCTCCCCCCACTACGCCAACCGTCGTTTCCATAAGCGTTATCACCACCGCGGCTGCCCCGACCTCCCCTGCTATGACCGCCGCCCCTGCCACGCCTCCCATAGCTATCGTTTGCTTGCTGGGCATAGCCGGCACCGCCACCGCTGTGAGCGTAGCTCCCGCGCCCTCTCCCACGCCCGTTCGCGTTGCACAGTGTAGTTCCACCGTGCTGTCCCATGTCAGCTGAGGAACCAATGTGCGTCACATTACGGTGGTACTGCTGCCCAACCATCAGAGGCGCAAAACGAGGTGCCCCATCGAGGCCGTTGCTCGTCTGATACCCAGCCTCTAGTCGGCGGCGGTGGGCGAGGAAGTCCTGCTTCAGCTGATGCACCTCACCGCCGAGCAAGGAGACGTTGCTTTCGGAGAAGATGATGCAGCCGTTATGCACCTCGGCATCCTTGTGAATCAACACCTTCTCACCAGGGGTCGGGATTCCCTTGAACACGCGCAAGGTGGACAGCTCCAGCGCTGGGAGCTCGACATTTCCGTCAGTCAGCTGCAATCGCAGCAGACGTTTGCTGGAGTTGCGCTGAACGGCAGCATTGAGAATAGCTTCCTCCTCAGAGGTATCCGCGCAGGGACGCAACGGCTGCGTAGCGTCTCGCGACGCGTTGATTTGCATGACGACAGCGTTGGGAAGGGTGGCAGAGACCTGGGTGGCAATCCCGTACGGCAGCAGGCTTGAGCCGCAGATATCCCGTAAGTTTTCCGAAAGCGATTTCTGATAAAGCTCTAGGGAGGTCAGCGACGCCTTCGACTGCAAACAACGCTCGACGTAGTCAGCTGATAGCGACAACGAGTACTTCTCCCTTATTTCCTCCACGAGTGCTGTCATTGTGCCGCGGTAAGAAGTGGTTACACAGCACGCTGGAATGTGAAGCAGAGAAAAGAGTGGAATTGGTGTACTTGAGCTGAGCCACGAGACGACGATCCGCATGGGTGCACGGGCAAGACACGAGAGACGGAGAAGATGATGAATGCGTGCAAGGGTGATTGCATGAAAGAGGGGCTGTAAATAAGACATGCCTAGAGGCTTACAGCGACAGTTACGCTGCACAGAGAGAGCGCATTCGCCATCCACGGTCGAGGTTATGGACCTTTAGAGCGGAATTAAATGGCAGTGTCAGTCAACACCGACACTGGTGTCCCGCATGCAATCCCACACCGCCGCGCGCACACCCACATCGAGAGTACGCGAGAAAGAAAGAAACATAAGCAGCTGGGGAAAGTGTTGTGGACGCCTTTGGTGTAATCGGCAAGATTCACGCGAGTGTTTCTCTAAAAGTGAAACGAACACAGGGAGGAGACATGGCAGTTGATGATGTTATGAGCTTCCACACGCTGCGCTGCCTCTTCGACGCCGTTACTAGGTGTGACATCCACCTCTCTCCTTTGTGCCAGTCCTACGCCACCTGACACACGAGAGGACACATCAAAAACATGAAACGAAAAAGGTGAACAAAGAAGAGAAGAAAAAGGTGGCGTCAAAGCCATACATGCACATAGATACAGACACTTGAGCGGCACAGCTGGTACAGTCGAGGAAAAAGAGAATCATGACGATACGGCGTAGGAACGCAGAGGCGGAAAGATGATCGAGATGCTTCAACAGTCACACACAGACACACACAAACACGTCTAAACCCTACTCGAATTTGCATAGGCGAGGAGGCGGTGCGAGAGCCAATACTGTCTGCAGTCCACCCCTCTCTCACACTTTCACTCTGTGACATCCCCTCCCAGCCGGTCCATCAAAAAGGAAGAATGGTGGTGATGCACACTGCTGCATGTCAGTGCATCAGAGAGGTCCATACCAAAAGAAAAAAGCTGCAACAGCAGCCAGTGGTCAACTGCAAGGGGTCCCTCCTTTCCTCATTCTCCTTTCCCAGCTCTCTTACGCATACTAGACTCAGCAGGGGAAGACGCATGAGGAGGGAGGGAGGGGGGGGGGCAAACGGTATCTCGATATGCGAAGAAACCGCACTATGAGCGAAACCGTTTGGGGGAAAGACAACATGACGAGGAGGGACGAAGAAGAAAACAAGCAGACGCACCTGCTCCAGTGCCGTTCACGCCATTACTTGTACCCTCGATGTCCTCCATCCCTCCCCTATATCGGCCAAGGCGTTACCTTGCCGCGGCATCCCCCCCAGTACCTCTCCCACTCCCCTCTTGCAGACAATCGTGTACCATTTTACTTGCAGCCTGCACTTTGACCTTGCCATGACAAAAACGCAGGTGGACATCAACAGAGGAAAAAAAGAAAAGCAATACAATGGACGTCAACACTCACCACCACTACCGACGAAACATTACATGATGAAACAGAAAAAAAAAGGGCTATCAGGACCGCCACGTCGCTACAACGACCCGAGCTTCTTCCGCAATGTAATGTTTTCTGCTGCAAGTTGATCACGTTCTGCCTGCAGCTTCCATCGCCGCCGTGAGTAAGCCAAGTACATGTCGCGCTGCTGCTTGTCCCTTCCACGGGATTGCACCTTCGAGGAGACCTCGCGCGACGTAATGGCGTTCTGCAGAATAATGATCTTCCGCTCCAGCTGTTCGATCTTGCAGTCGTGCTCATCTAACTGATCGTCACGTTGTACCACCGTCTCACGGGAAAGCTCCAGGGCAGCACTGAGCTCCTCGAACTGCGCCAGCGGCACCTCAGCCGAACCCTCCGGCACATTGTCCATGGGTTCATCATCCTCCACCTCGGCGAAGACCTCCCGAAGAAACCCGTTGATGGCCTCTAGGCGGGTCTCCAACTGGCGCAGGCGGACCTCGAGAGAAAGAATGGACTTGGAGTTGCTCACATTGGTCTCGCGCAGCTTGGAGAGGTTGCAGTGCAGCACCCTCTTGTCTCCCTCCAGTTGCCGGATGGGCTTGTAGAGGTCCTGTGTGTTCGCCACCGTCAGCACGCGCTCTGTTTTCTTTTGAATGCGCTCATTGCTCTTGACTTGCTCGTTCAGCTCCTTATAGCGCGTGTTTGCCTGACGCAGCTCCTCCTCCGCCTCAGCGAAAAGCTCGTCCATATCTTCAGTGGCGTCTATCTTGGATTGCAACTCCGCAGCCTGCTGCTTCAGTCGCTCCGACACCTCGGTGAGAGTGCGCTGTTCGGAGGCCAGCGAAGAGAGCTGCTTCTTCTTTTCCTTGAACTCACTCTCCACGGCCGTCTCCGTGCATGCAGAATTGCGGTCGATATCCCACCCAGTGGAACGCTTTGCCTCCACAAGCTGCTTCTCGGTCTGCTCCAGCGAGCGTTCCACCTCCTCCATCTGACGTAAAGTGATATTAGCTGCGTTCTGGAGCCCCGCCGTCTTTCGGCTCTCGAGCTTCAGCGCGTCTTCCAAGCTTTTCAGTTCCGCTAGAGACTCGGGAGATATTGTTAGGCCACGCGCCATTCCCTCACCGTGCTGTCTCTCCTTCTTTCGAATGATCATCTCGTTCACAGTGCGCATCTCCTTCAGCAGAGCTTGTTCTTCCTTGGCGCGCTGAAGCTCCGCTTCCTTACGCGAGACCTGCAGCTCCAAGGTGCGGGCTTCGCTGCGACGGCGCTCGAGCTCCTCGGAAATCGACTGCGGCGAGCCCTCGCGCGGGACTACAGCTCCATTCGTTGACATTGAGCCTTTGTGGACGTGTGGGGAGGTATGTATGCACGCACGATTGAGTGCTTGTGACTGGACCTAACTCAGCGTTGTGGATAACGAGCGAGAGTAGAAAAACAATATGCTTCCTCTACAACGATATATGGCAGTGTGACAGGCAAAGCGAAGGAGTCCCAGCAAGGCAATTGTGAAACACGAGGAAAGGAAAAGAAGGAAAGAATGCAACGGTTCACATGGAGCTGAACAGCAGAAAAAAACGCCGATGAAGATACGCCGCACATTCGCAGCAATGTCATGCGAGCTTGCACACCATAGAGCAGACATCGCGTTCGTCACCACAGTTGCACCCGTGCACCTTTGGTGCTCGCACAAGCGGAGAAGAGCCGGCAACGCTGAGCCAGCGGCAGTGCCACAGAGGTGCTAGAGTTTTCGCGATGCAGCGAGGCGCTGCATCGCTTCACGCGAAAAAAAAAGACATACGCTTGGCACGCTTTCTGTGGATACGACACAATCGAAAGACACCTTCGACACAAAGCTATCCACAGCGTGACACGTACCACAGCAGCGCGGCGCATCAGTGGTCGGGGTACGGGTTGTCAGACAGCGTACCCTGTCGTTGCAGCATGCGGACTCGTTCAAGACCCTCCTCTGCAGTCTGCGTAGAGATTGTGTACGCTTTGACAATCGATTCCTTTAACACCTTTGCCAATGCCATCTGCGTCAACCCCAGTCCATCGCCACGGCACACGTCGAGAGTAGGGTGGTACCCGTGGATGTCAATACCAGCTACCTTGGGGCCTCGGATGCCGGCCATGATGTGAAGGAGGTCCCGTATAGAGAGACCCCCAGACACAGGCGACTGCACGGCCGGTGCAAAGGCCGGGTCCAATACATCAGCGTCAATGCTAAGAAAAACGGGATAGTCATTGCGGATATCGCGAATGCAAAATAGCCCCTTCGCGTAGATGGCTTGAATATCCATGTACATAATCTTGTTCTGCTTGCGTATTTTGCGGTCGCCGGACGAGACGCAGCGATTACCGATCTCGACAACACCCTTCAACAGGTCCTTCTCAAGCAAGACACGAATCGGCTGCTCTGCCCTTTCAAGAGACGGTTTCGAAGAAAAGTGAATAAGAACCACCTCACTTGACTGGAAAAGCCGCTTGTACGCCTCAATCATGGCCAGTGTCGCTGACCCGTCGCCACCAGCGCTCACTGGTACGTAGCCCTTCTCCAGCAACTCCGTCGTTGCCTCCGTCAAAGCTACGTACCAGTCGTCCTCGGTGACACCGCTGGGCTCATTTGTGTCATTGAGCATCTCACCACACTGAATTACAGGGAGAAAAATGACCGTCTCCGGTGGACACTCGACAGGGCCGGGCTCATGGAAAGTCAACTCCGCATACATGTCACAGTCTCGTGGAGACTCATAGAAATGGTTCAGCAGCTTCGTTGAACTCATGTGCGCTCCTCCCGAATAGCCCATGAGAGCAACAGGCCCCAGCTTGTTGGCCCAGTCCCCCGATCTTGGCGGCAACGCCCTCACGCGGGAGAGAAACTTGGTGAACATAACACGTTCGTTGGATTTGGTGTACTGCTCAGAGTGTAGCCTTCGGCAACGGAGTCGATCGGCACGTAGGCGCGCACGCAGTGCAGAGGAAGAAATGAGAGGAGAATGAAAAGCAGCGAGAGTTGTGTGCACGTAGGCCTCCAGCCAAGGGGTTGCTAAGAGATCGATGCGGAGACGCTAACGGGGCGCACGCGGACAGGCATGAACCACATAGAGAGAGGTTTAAAAGTTACCGCGCCTCCTTCTTCCCCCTCCACTATATTGGCACACCTGATTCTTCTTCTCTCTGTATCTGCACACATGCTGTCCGTGGTAGCGCAGCAAGGACTAGTGGTCCTCACCGTCCTCGAAAAAAGCGGCGAGCAGAGAGGAGGGGAAACTTTACTCGACTCGTTTGCTTTCCTGTTTTTCTTCTTTTAGGTACATTTTGTGTGAAGAGATCGTGCAGAGGAGAGAGCCACGCTCATTGGAGCAGGTGCTCACTTTTTCCCCAAAGAGAGGTGTATTGCGTGATACTTTTCTCCTGAACCTCCCCGTAGAAACTCGGTCGATGATACGCAGGCCTTTGGTACTGACGTGGTCGTGTGACGTTCTGGCAGTGCTTCGCCAGGAGAAACAGAGAGCGGCAGCATTCGCCCACTCGTGGCATGGTAGTGGCGGCGCTTATACTTCTCTGCTTTTCGTGATTGGCGAACAAGCCTGTGAGCGGCGCCTTTCTCGCGCTGCCCGGCCTGCCACTCCAGGAACGCTTCGCGCCTGGCTATGCGACGCAGTCGCTGCTCCTGTAGCATCTCTAGCACTGCCTCCTTCTCGTGCATGAATTCCTGCACACTGACACTACTTGGCGGCGCAATGCCGCTTTCCTTTGCTAGCTCCTCCATATTCAAGTCAGAGGGGTGGACACCTTGCTGAAGCTTTCTGTTTCGGAGCTTTTCGAGAATGGTCTTACTTTTGAGGTCCTTGAACTGGTACCACAGACTTCTCGATACACAACGCAGCATTTTATCTGAGCAATCGTGGCGGAGACAGGAGGATGTATCTGCACGACTCACAGAACCCAAAGGATGCCGTTGCGGCGCACTTCTCGAAGCAAACTGCACGGTGCACCGCATGAATGAAACAGGCGGAAAAGCCAGAGGGCATTTTAAGAACGTAATATGAGCAAAAAAGAGAGAAATTATGGAAGTGAATAAAGGGATAGGAGAACAGAAAAAAGAGTATTAAGGGTACGCGGCGGATACGTCACCAAGGGCCTCAGAATGCTAAGTTGTGCCCCCCTTGACAGTAGTGCAACGACACCATGTGTCCGACACTGCGTGGCAGGGCTCCAACAGCTGCCCGCAGACGTTGTTGACCAGGTCCTCGAACCAGCATGCCGCTCCTTTAGCGCTCACTCAGAAAACACACCACACGGGGGGCACACCAGCGTTTGCTCGACTACTTTTCCCTATTTTGTTTATTTGTTAGGTACTGCTTCGACTCATCGTGTCTCCGCTTTTTCGTTAATACTCAAAAGTGAGAAAGCACAAAGAAAGAATCACCTAAAAAACTCTTAATCAGGTTAGTCGCTAGAGCACGCAGTTACTCATTTCCTTCAGCGCTCGAACGCAGAGCAGCCAATTTTGCCTTTTTCTCACGAAGGCGTACCAGCCGTGCTTCGTCTTCGTTCACCTCGCGTATACGCTTCTTCGCCTCACTTGATGCGTTTGCCCGTGGTAGTGCATCTTTCTTTGCACAGAGAGCCTTTTTCGCCTCGGCGACTGGCGAAGAAACTACGAGCTTTTTCTCCACAGCCTTTGTGTCAGTGACCGGCCTCATGCCCACAGATGCCTTAGCCGGTTGCTGCTTCTGCTGCTGGTGCTGCTGCAACTGTGCCTTTGTCTTATCACCCGCCAGCTCACCGCAGTCGGACACCACGATGCGACTGCGCGTCTTTCCAGAGGACGATCCTAGCCGCTCGACTTTCTTCACGACGTCAAGGCCGTTGATGACACGCCCAAAGACAACATGCTTGCCATCGAGCCACGGAGTGGCCGCAGTACAAATAAAAAATTGTGACCCGTTCGTATTGGAACCTGCGTTGGCCATTGAAAGACACCCAAGCCCAGTGTGTCGGCCGGCCTTCCCAGAGAACGACTCATCCCGGAAAGTCGTGCCATAGATGGACTCACCGCCAGTGCCATTTCCGCGAGTAATGTCGCCGCCTTGGATCATGAAGTTCGGGATGACGCGGTGAAACACGCTGTTCTTGTAATGCAGGGGCTTGCCACTCCTGCCCTTGCCTTTTTCTCCTGTGCAGAGAGCTCGAAAATTCTCGGCCGTCTTGGGGACCGTGTCAGCGTACAGCTCCATGACGATGCGGCCAGCTGGCTTGTTGTCGATGTTGATGTCAAAAAAAACCTTTGGATTGGTGTTCTCCATGGCGATGTCGGGCCGCTTCCCGACCTTCGGCGGCACACTCATACGAGACATTGCAAGCACCCACGAGGCTCTTAGTACCTCGCCTCTTTTTCTTCCTCTCCAGTTTGTGACTGCTACAGCCAGGTAGTTTTTTTCGTGTTGAAGTTGTTAAGGGGCGACAGAACGAACAAAAATGCAGCAAAAATGCGACAAACACATAAGAAGAGAAGTGGAGAGTGGAGCAGTTTGATGAAGCATCAGAAAAGATGAAAGCTCACATTCAAAGAGTTCAGAATCAGGAGAGTGTGCAGGAATCCTGGAGCCAGCATGAGGGCGTTTCCATCTGTTGACTTACGAAGCGTTCTCCGCTGCACCGCCATTGGTCACATGCAACCACTCGGTCACATAGAGAGGCATCGCTGGCAGACGCAGCTGAGGGATTTGCCATCCAGGCTCTGCAGCCTTTTCCGTTTCTTCTGTCTGTTCACTGCAGTAGAGCGTGCGTATCCGTCACTGAGAAAAGAAACAGCATCAAAAGAAAGGCACATCAAATCCTCCCAAATCGAAGGTTTGGCGCAGGGTCACGGTCGAGTAGAAGCCGAGGTAGGTGGCCGAGAAGCAACGAGAACGATATGTAAACCCAATGAAATGCCCAGTCCACTTTCCCTCTTCCCCTCCCCCGTTACCTCGGTCTCTGTCTTGCACTGTGGTATTACGTGCTAGTCACCGTTGAACCTCTTTGACATGCTCGAAGGTGTGTTGGCTGTTGTTGTTTTCGCTTCTTTCCTCTCTCAGTGCATTGCTCTTTCTGGTTGATTATGTCTTGTCTTTGCGCTGTCAAGGGGAAAACAGAGAACATATATATATATATATATATATGTAGCACATGTATAGGTGAAAATGATCACATATTCTTCTCAAAAAATTCGCCAGCCTTTTTGGTGTCCAGTGTGGGCTTTCCAGGAGTCCATCCGCATGGAATCGCGTCACCGTTTTCGTCCGCGTACTGGAAAGCCTCCACCACGCGCAGCACCTCGTCCACGTTTCGACCTACTGGAAGGTCGTTTATCGTAGAGTGACGCAGGGTGCCCTTCTTGTCGATCACAAAGAGTCCTCGAAGAGCAATGCCAGCAGATTCGATCAGAACACCGTAGTCACGCGCAATCTCCATCGACTTGTCCGCCAGTACCGGGATCTTCATTTCACCGAGACCACCCTTCTTGCGTGGTGTGTTTACCCACGCCAGGTGAGAATACTCAGAGTCGCACGAAACGGCAATGACCTGCGTGTTCAGCTTCTCAAACTCCAAGTAGCGGTCCGAGAAGGCAATGATCTCTGTCGGGCAAACAAAGGTGAAGTCCATTGGATAGAAGAAGAGTACAATGTACTTGCCCTTGTAGTCGTTGCTGTTGATTTCCTTAATTGCACCGTCCACCACAGCTTTACCAGAAAACTGCGGCGCAGGATCACGGACAGTCGCCGTACGGTACATCTGGTAGTCCATATTCAAAACCGGCGAAGTAGCAGCGAACCCGCGACACTGCACATTCCGCTGGAAGCACTTGGTAGCAAGACGACGGAGCATTGTGTTTGCCTCAAGGAAAGTTGAGTGAGGTAGAAGTATGATAAACAGAAAAGGTGTGCACGCTGCGCTCGTTGCTGAATACAGAAGAAAAGGCACGTAGCGGTAAGTGAACTTACAACCGTATGAGAATTCAAAGAAAGTACGAGAGGCAGCAGAAGAGAGAGGTGCGGGACAGAACGAGAGGAAATGAAGAGGCGAGAAGGCAGGTGTCAACTGTCGTCAACGCAAGAGTCGAAGTGCTCTGTTGCACTCCTCCTCTCCACCCCGCCTTCACACATCTTACGCGGTGCGCCTTACAATCCTTTGACAACTGCATCACGCGTGATGGAAGTCAGCATCCAGAAAAAAAGAGAGTACACCACATTCATGACCTCGATAACTGTCTCTGCGAGGTTGTGTCCCTATCCTCTGGAATAGGCAACTAACTTCTACGAAGACGCAGACGCCTTCGTCCCCTCCTGACGCAAACGCCTGTTTTGAGTGATGCCACTACCACTGGAATCGTCATTGACGTCTGCACTGTTCTGGTGATTTTTGCTGCCGTCACAGGTGATAGGCTTCTCGTTGTCGTTGTCGTTGTTCCTCGGTGCACGCAACCACTTACACGACGCATTACGATTCATTACACTTACTGACCGTTTTCTAACATCGACAAGTAAAGAGGGATAGCTTGTGGGGCGCGGCGGGTTAGCATCGCTGTCTATGCAGCTTTCGCTGCTATTCCGAATGCACAATCATCTCCATAATGCCCATAGTCCTTTCCATGCGCTGCATAACCGCGAGAGACGCGCCGATCTTCTTTTGTGCGCTCAGAATCTCGCGGTGAAAAAAGACACTTTTGCCCACATAGGCGCTGTAGATGTCGAAAATAGTCTCAAACACGGCAAACATTGTGTCCGTGAACTGCGGCATCTCGACGTAGTGAGTGGCAAAGCGAAGAACGCGCACAACAGTTCGGTCGTTTTGGTTGTTCAGCGCGATGTGCAGCGCGCCTCGACGCACAAGCTCCTCAAACGTGGAAACGAGGACATCGGGGTGTCGGGAGTACAAAGCGGTCTTGAGCGCTTTGCCATACTGATAGCGTCCGAGGAGGAACTGAACCTCTTTCATCTTGTCTCGCATAACCTGCTCCTTCGACCGCGGTTTCTCCCTTTCCAGAACGAATTCTTCCGGAACGTCGTCCACTAACCCTTCCGCCTCCTTGAAGCGGTATACGCTGAGCTCGCCTGTGGTGCTACCCACGGCGTACTCCGTCGAGCTAGGGTGAACAGCCAGCGATGTCACACCGTTTTCAAAACGCTTATTCGCAATGCAGCGCAGCTCACTGCCGTTAAGTGAGAACATTTTCACGCGGCAATCCAGCGATCCGGTGAGGAGACTGCGCAGTTTTTCCGAGTAGGCCACCGCAACAACTGACTTGGTATGAAATGAGCCCTGAAACAAGGGTGTACCGAGGCCCTTGCGTGGGTCAAAGATGACCAGGCGATCGCCAGCACCCACAGCCACAATCTCTTCATTTGGCACGAAGCACAGTGCCTCCACCGCTTGCGTAATGACGCCCCCTGAGGTTTGCAACGGCGCGTCCATGCCGGTTCGGGGGTCCCACAAGTTCACTCGGTGATCATAGGACCCGCTCAAGAACGAGCCACCAGAGTACGGCTCAAGGCAGCGCACGTAGTCGGTGTGAATACGAGCCGCACCGAGCTCATCATCACTCATCAGATCCCATAGCTTAACTGTCGTGTCGTCGCTCGCGGACGCGAAGTTGTGGCGTCCAATAAAAATGGCGGAGCGCACATCCCGCGAATGTCCTAGATACTGCCGCTCGAACGCGGTCTCCGGGGACCGCACAACCACGCGCTGATCTACAGCTTGAATGTAAAGCTTGTCATCTTCTCGGAAGCGGATGGAGTAATTCTTGCGCTCTGTCTGCTCATTTACGACTACGCCATTCTTCTGAGGCACACGCAGGAGCGCAAATTGATTTGTGGAAGTGCCTCCCAGCAACAAACCGGCGTGGTCGTAGCGCAAACTCGTGATCTGACCGAAAAAACGCTGCTCATAGCATAGATGGACCGTATTCCACGCAATTGAGGGGTCCTTGGTGGCGTGTGTGGGCACCTTGCGGAGCGGTAGAGTCCAGTCAGTGATCATGGTGTGCTAAAAAAACAGGTGGTCGTGCTACCTACAGTACCCCAGCGTCCGACCGCGATACCCGTAGTTCTCACGAGCAGGCAGAGGCTAAAGCAAAAGAGAGGAAGAGCAGAGGGAATGCGTGCAGAACCACGTGTGGAAGAAGAGAGTAGCATGAAAGGAGGGAGTGGGGAGAGAGCGCTTGCTGCCCACTCCTGTATGGCAACTACTAGAAATCTCCCTCAGGAAGTGCCTGCAAGAAACAAGGAGTCAACTCCGCGGCTGATGAAAGAGAGACTGACGAGAAATAGCATCAGCATTAGTCCTTCGTTTATTCCTCGTTCGCCCTCCTCGAGGGGAATCAAAGCAGCTAGAGAGGCACCACCTGTGTACACGTAAGTCTCTCCAAGACGACAGCAGTGTCCACCTCTTTCACATCATACAGTGTAACCCCATCTTCTGCAAACCGCCTCACCACGACAGCCTGGAAAACCGACGGTCTCTCCTCGACAACTGAGCGAGCCAAAGGCGTGGACACAAGCACGACGTCACCGACATCGACAGCACTGTAGATAATAGCGACTTGGCTCGGGCAAGCCCCGTCGCAAAACGAATTGTGCAGGACGATGCTCTTCTTCTCGGTAGTGCAACAAAATAACTCACAGCCTCGCAGATGGCGTTCACACTCCACCCCCATTTTGAGCATGGTACACAGGCTGCTACAGATACCGTCTTTCGTGATGGAGGTGCCAGTCAGCTGCACCACGCACGGCAGGTGGCCCACCAACAGAACTCCATCGTTTTCGCACAAAAGAACGTTAACCAGCAGCCAGCGCGATACAGCCACAGCGCCACCACAGGGCACTGCAGCCTTTTGACAGAAGAGCACTTCTGGAACATCGTCAACAGGCTCTAAAACCTTCATCGCGCACAGACGCAAGACACGTTCAGCAGACATAGGAGGCGGTGCAAAGCAAATCATCTCGTTCGCGCTCGTCGCCATGGCATCTGCAAGCGACTCGTACACAGATCGCATCCTAGTCCCGTGGGAGTATGTCAAGCAGAAAACACGGGCACAGTCAATGTCGTAGTCAAGAACTTTGAGCACTGCAGTGCGTGAATTATGCAGCGCTGCCTCTGCACGGCGCTCCGACACGTCGACCGTCGACTCGTCATTCCACTGTGCGGCCTCACAGCAGTTGATGGCCACAGAGGTAATGAATGTAAATGTTACTTTGATGTCACCCATAACCGCATCTGCCGTAGGCCTCTAGGCTCCAAAAATGAATTCATGGAAACAAGAGTGCGTTGTGGCAAATACGTGCGCAGGCAAATCAGAGTAGGGGGTTTAGAGCAAAGAAAGAAGCAGCAATGAACAGTTCAAGGCATCGGAAGGAAAGCTAGAGGTTGACTCCCTCCCCAGCATCCGCTACGTGGTACCGAGAGCGCCTGGCACACCATATCCCCGGCTGCACCCACCGCACTTCCGGCGCGCACCTCTGGGAGACAGGACAAAGGACCGCGCCGACAGTATAACGCGTTCTCACTTCAATAATCTTGCTCCTTCAAGAAGTGCACGAGTCGCACTTCACCCACAGCAACGCCTCCCGCACTTGCCGCTCCGGTCCCTGCACGAGACACCGCTGACCAGTTTTCTCCAATTGCTTTCCCCTTTGCCCAACTGAGGCAAGCCAGTTGACAAGACAAACTGAACAAATAAACACACAGAAAAGAACAACAACACACGAGGTCGAGCGATTACTGAAGCTTACGAGAGTGGTTACGAGCACTAAAGGACGAGACCTGAAGGGCGTACATGCACACATAAGAAGACAAGAGCGGAAAAATGTGAGTCAGTGACACGATCATCGGCTACCGTTTCATGTCCTCCCATCTGTTTTTCACCTCTGGGTTACTACTCGACTGAAACAGCTGCTCCAGGTCGGGGCGGAAAGCGTCGGCTATAAAAATCTCTCTGTTCTCCTTTGCGGCCTTCATCACAAGCTGATGAAGACTCAGTGCGAAGTTCTTCACGCTCTCCGCACCGGTAGACAATTCACCTCTTTCCCTGAGCTTGTGGATCATGGTAGAAATAAAGGTTCGCACGTTAACTTGCTGCAGGACGGATGACGCTCGGAGGAGAATTGTCTGCATGTTTTCCTCGGGGATGTTGCCCTTCAACAAAAACTGAATAAACGCCCCTGCTGAGCCTGATGGAAGCTTGAGCAGCACAGAAGCACACACCTCCGGGTTATGCGTCGCTAACTCGCTCAGCTGCTGTGGGGAAACACCTAAGCGCGACACGAGCGACTCGTTGAGCAGCCCAAGGAGCGCCTGCTCGTCATCCTTGGAAAGTTTCGATTTGCGTGCCTGTACAAGCAGTCTCTTGGATATCATCCACCCTTCGCTGGGTGGGGCACTGTCGAGGAGAAGCATACCTGACTTCCCAGGCAGTACGTACTGCAGTTCGCCTTCCTGCATTGGCAGCATCGGTAGCTTTGCTGTTATCGAGGGAAGAAGTAGCGCAAAAGTCTTGTTCGGCTGTTCATCAAAGACAGCGGCCGTCCCATACAGTGAACCACACTGCTGCTTCTCTTGCTTTGCGACCCAGCAATGCTCGATATCCGCCATGGGCTCCTTGATCTTGACGCTGGCTTTCTCCCATGCGTTAAGAGCCTCATCAATGGATTCCTGTTTCTTTGACGCATAAGAAACAACCTTCTCATCATCGGCAACCACGTCACCAAGCAGCTGAAACGCAAAGACTTTCGCCGCGCAGTGTATACGAAAGGCCTCCGCGCGGGTGGCCTCCATGCTCTTCTTGCCCTCCTTCGATTCCTTTGTGGTGTACTTGATCTGCTCCACAATAAACATGTCTCTACGAATAGCATGCTCTAGCTCTATTAACACGTCGTAAAATGTCGACTTCGCCGCCACGTTGTCTTGCTTCCTCATATAATCCACAATATACAGAGCAGCGAGGAGCGCCGTTCCCTCCGTTGACGCCACAAACTCCTTGCACATCTGCCCAATCTCACAAGACACAGCAGAGTACCGAGCTGGCTGAAAGCTGTCTCGAAACCTCCTTGACAAGATGCCAAAAGAAGAGGTATTGTCAAAAAGCGCCTCCAACAGCCGCGACCTCTCAACGGCGTTGAGAAACTCAACGGACATCTTTTTCGGCAACAGTCAAGCGCTCCTAAACCGAGGTACTACAAAACAGCTACAGTTACAGTCAGTTCAGCTGATCTAGCCAAATATCAAAAATGCTGTCTTTGGAATACACTACGATGATTTCTCTGTGTTGGCAACTTCGCAATGGCTTGCCACACTTGATCGAGTATATGTATACGAAACTGCCTTGTGCTCGTCTCTGAAGCAGTTTCGCCTGTTTTTCGATACTATCGCAACTACAGCAGACTCTAGCAATCTGAGAAAAAAAAAAAGAGTTGTTCCTTTCTTTGCCTCTGAATGTCTGTATTTGATGCAGTAACAACCCCTTCGTTCTCGAAACTGCTCTTTTTAATTCGGCTGGTACCACTTGCACATATCTTTTTGTTTGGTGGTGCACGAGTCTCACAGTACAATTTAACGCGTGGGTGATTGACAGGATAGAAGTTAGTTGAGATGATATAAACACCATAGAAGACTCATAAAAGTCACCCCGTTTGGGAAGCAAAGTGAACGTCCCCACTCCAGCTGCTGCATCGACACCTAGACCACTCCATGATATGCAATACTAACCGTTCAGCTCAGCAAGATGAGTAACAAGAAGCTTTATCCTTCCTATTTGATGTTTTAGACCTGTTCAAGACGTCCTAACGCTTCGTTATAACGGCAGGCACCTCAGCGTGATGTTTAGGAACCAGTGTACACTTGCTGTGTGGAAATCAGGTAGTTCCTCTGTCTCTCTCAACGCCAAACCATTTCCTGTGCTGACACCGTTAGGAACATACAGCGTAGCGAATTCAACATTGGATGGCGTTGCGTCGTACCCACCTACGACACTGAACACATATGCACCATCCATATGGTGAGCAGCGTGTTCGCGAGACTCGAAAGCATCCCACTCGAACCCCCACTGTTTACTGGTGAGGGGAGACAAAGCACCACCTCCAATGATGCACCGAGTGGCCACCGGCATAATTAGGGTCACTGTAAGGCGATCTGCTGAGCAGGAAGTGGGTAAAGCTTAGGCCAGGGGCCGTGCTCCTAACACTGTCTCGGCGCAATGCTGCACGGCGTATGTCTACAGCTGCTTTGCACCACGCGATGAGCTTGTGTGGCAGGCTGGGGTGGGACCCGAGCGGCGTTTGACTCATGGCGGAATAGAAAAAATCTGAAAGGCTCTCTAAAAAAGAGTTCCTCTCCACCGTATTCACAAACACGAGCCTCCAGCTCTGAACCGAAGAGTTTTGCTCAACGGAGAAAAAAGACTATTATTCACATCGAAGAAAACATAGTCAGAGCGAAAAGACAAAAGACACGAGGAGCCAAATTTAATCTTTTTCCCTTCTAGCTGGAGGAACGAGCATATGCTCATTAAAGATTTTGTTTTCATTCACTCACAATAAACACATAGTATGCAATTCATATTCACTTTGTTCCGTAAGGCCAAAAGGGCAAGAATACCTGAGCAATCCCGGAGAAAATTCTGCTGCACCAGTTCCTGTAGAAAAAAACTACATGTAAGGTGCGCTAGTTTCCAACATTATGCAATCTGCAATACTTCAGATCCATCAAAGATAACTCGAGTTACAGAAAGTACGAGAAACACGCTAGACTCCCTCACTAGCAACCCCATTTGAAGCAGGCGACAAGCGACCTTTCCTGCCACCACGCTTGCCTTCTCACCCGTTAACTGATGGAGAGGAAACGGAAGATCCTCAGTGAAGTTTGGATACACAGACTCCGGAAACAGTCCGTAGTCTCTTCGAAAGAAAAACAGCTCTACGGTTGGCTCTATATCTGCTTCAGAACTGATGATGTCAGTGACATTAAGAGAAACCATGGCCGTAGCAATCAGAGGTGTGGTGCTGCAGAAAAAAAATGAATAACCGACAAAACCAACGGGACCATACCTCCGATGAAGAAATTTGCACACAAATGGAGTGTAGCGAAACAAGATAGAGGGCAGAGAAAGAGGTAACGAGAAGGGCTTCTCTATTAAGGTTGCATCGGTCACACTGCCCAAAACTACTGCACTGTCGCCAACTGCAAAACTCCTTTCTGTACTGAACAAAAGCGCAATAGACACCACGCTGCATCGAGGAACAGAAAAGTAGCCTGAACTTGTTTTGAAAGCGTCGCACTTCGCAGGGACAAGCCACTGACGAGGACAGCCCTTTTTCCACACATCTTGATCAGCAAAAACAAAAAGTAAAATCTTGTCCCCACACTTCAGCACATTATTGTATAACGGACTGTCCCGCTCGACGGAAAGAAGCATAGACCCACTTAAGAGCCCAATGGGAGCCACACGGTGCACCACTTCAAAGTACGGGCGACCAGAGAACGCCTGCATCGTTGCCACAAGGGTCGGCGGATTCAACGCTGAATCAAAGGCTGTCACATCTCTCGGAACGCTTTTCTTCGTATCATCGATCAGTAGATGCATTGCATCGGCGTTTCTGCTATAACGAATTACGCGAGCACGATGAGCAACAGCATCATACCGCGTTGCCGCAGCCATAGCAGCACTGTCAGCATCGATTCCCTGCTGCTCATACTGGTACACAGTACCGTCATTATATACACACGAGAAACAGGCAATCGCACCTGCATCCGTCAGTGTTCGTAGTACTGCCTCGACATGGCCATCACTCACCACCGTCTCGGCGGAAAAAAGAGCGGCTGCACAGCCCATTCCCTTTTCTGATATAACAGTCACGAAGCAGCAGCCATTTACATCCTTACATTGTCTGCAGAATCCATTGCTGGTGGAAAATGTCTCAGAACCTAACTCGACGCCCTCATAACGCACAGGTGCACCGTCACCGTCGATCATCGCGGCAATAGGAAACGTACAGAGATCACCTTTGATAACAAAATGAAAGCTCTCTCGCTCAATAAGTAACATCGATACAGTAGCAGGAACAGAAAGACTTCTGCTAAGTTCGAGGCACAGATACGCCTCTCGCGTATAGACATTATCTACAGAAATATTGTCTGCAAACATAAAGTCTGCCTCCTCATCTTTGCACATCTTTCGAAAGGTCTCCAACTGCTCGAGGAAGTCAGCATAGGTGCTCCTGCATCTTATCACGGCATCTGAAATGTCCTTTACGGTAGTTCCCAGCTGTTGAACAAACTGTTCGGTGTCCTGTTCAATACTGTAGTGCGCTGTGTAGTCTTTGCCACAAAATGAGAAGCTCGACATTTTCCATACCACTCTTTCCCGGGCCATTTTAGAACGTAGATGCTCTTCTTCCCTCTCAAGCAGTAAAAGACGCGTAGTGTACTCGTAAAACGAAGGAAGCGTCACAGAGTTAATAACCTTGCGCTTGGACCCAATAGCCTGAGCAATATAGCTGTGCGGATTCCACATCCTGTACCAGCGATACGCCTATATTCCTCTCAATTTCTTAGCAAACACGTCGCACGACTCAACTCAGTCAACAAGGAGAGTGAGGCAAAAGAGTAGCTGCCCATAAGCTATACAATTGTAAAGACATGCGCGTTCTCAACTGTGGATGGTGGTGTTATCGCGTGATGAAATGTAGAATAAAAGAAAGTAGCAAAAATTTTTTTTTCTGAAGAAACCACATCTTCAAGATTGCTGCAGCACCAATCATTTCCTGAGATTGCTGCTGAAGGCTTTTAAATTTTCAGTTCAGTCTGCCGATACAAATTCTCAAAGAGAGAAAAAAACACTTTTCAGGCTGTTCCTGTGGTCAAGACACAACGCAATGCAAGACAAAAACGCAGCCATAATAGGGTCAGCAGGAGCACGGGTTCTTTTTTTTTCTCATCAGATGGCAAAACCTATGGCAGTGTGCTAACTGCCATGTAGATTTGCAATATTTCTCTTGAACGGTAATCTATTCCACATTGACCAGTCCACTTCGATAGCGCATAAGCCAAACCTTCTTCTCAGGCCCCAGCCCCCTTCCAAGTGAAACGTTTTTCACGCCCTAGCGCTGCACACAGAGAGTCGGAGTGCTCAGAGGGGGGAATGCAGTTGCAAAAAACTGTGGCGCGCAGCATCCACTGCAGAGGATTCAAGAACACCACTTCCCGAGAATGAGAAGGGCATACGTGGCAAGCGGCACTGTTACTTGCAAAGTCTCGCGACATAGACGAAAGCGAATCCGCTGCGGCAGCCACTGCTTTTGCCCATTCAATGTAAGAGACAAAGTCGAAGGAGAATCGAGCATTTATTTCTGCTCACGCCTTTCTTTGCTCGACGTCGGTTTCATCCAAAGCAGAAAAGCCTGACCACCAGGTGCGCATCACAATGTCACCGCATTTCGATGACAAACGGACAGATACCCTGCACACAGAACGCATGCTACTGTGCGTCCCCCCGTCTCGATTCCGGTTTGCAGTGCGCGGCTGCAACGCTCTAAGAAAACGAACCCAACCTCATGGGTGCCAAAACGTTTTTGTGCGATGCGCCTCTCCTATTCCATCATGCCGGGGGCTGCCCCGGCGCGCGTTGTCCTTCCCCCGCCTTTGCGCAACTTCCACGAGTCCAGGCTAAACCAGACGCCTGCGACGCAGGGAAGCCAGCGAGATGCCTTGCTGCTTTTGTGGCTCGTTAGGTTTCAGGTGGCGCTGCCGGAGTGACCCCCCACAGGGAACATGTAGGCGCCATTCATGCCGTGGGAAGGGTTCCCAACCACTCCGGACATCACCAGCCCCAAAGCCCAAGCGCCCGCTGGAAAGCGGTCCTAGCGTCGTTCCTAAAGACACACCGGGTGGCAGCTGGCATGTCGAGAGCGGCTGTTAGGCTACGTGTGGTGTGAGGATCGGCAAGGCTTGAGACAGGGGCTCTGCCCAGATGACTGGGTCGCGCCATTGCAGTTACACGTGTCAGGTTCTTCTTTTCACCACGTGGGCAGGCCTGTGGCACGTCAGGAAGAGAGCAGTTTTACTCATGTCATGGCGGAATGGATGATACTCGCAAGAGCTGCGCTAAAAAGTAGCCTTTTGTGTAGGCCGGTCTGCAACCCATCGAGCAGAGTGCAAACACCAACATACACGTCTACCCCTACCTTCTGCAGCGCACCATCCTTCTGGAGAGAGACTGACCTCGGGCAGCGGTAAAAGGTGGCGTATGCTATGTCTGTGCATGTGTGTCGCGGATGATACGGAAGGCCCACAGCCCGGCATTGTTCAATTGGCGGCGTGTAAAAACACAAAGGCAATCGAATGGCACTTGACCTTATAGGGGGGGGGGTGGTGGTGGTTGGTGGGATGTGGTGTTGGATCTGATTTGACCGATAGCTGAATCGGTTTCTTGTATCCGTGGAAAAGGAATCCTGAGTGAGTGTGTGTGTCTCGGAAACCGACTCCTCACTTCCACTTGTGATGTGCGACCGTCTGTGTACCATAATGCTTCCCGATTGGAAATTATGGCCACAGGTCGGCAAATATGTACTTGCATCTGTTTCTATGGATTCTTACTTTACCTTTGTCCCTTTATCTCTTCTCCAAATGTATATAGTAATCACACTAAGTGGAGTTCATGCGGCCAGCGACGGAAAAACGCCCACCCACCCAACCCTAGACATGAATCTCTCGGATGTCCGGAACGGACCGGAAGGCCACAGAACGGCGAACCGGTTTCCCTCCGCGGAGGTGTGTGTGTGCTCCGGGAACCGCGGGAGGGTGCGGGTGCCGACCACGGCGTGGAAGAACCGCAAGTTGAGCCTACCAACGCAGGAGGCGAGTTGTATTTTTGCGAGTTGTATTTTTTCCTAACATGAATGGCTTTCGTTTCAGTTAATTTTTCAAGTGATTTCTCATTTTTAATTTCTCATTTTTAATCATTGGTTCATTGTCTCTTGTTTTTCCTTCCTGATGGCAGGCGCCTGGCGCTAAGCTGTTTTCTCCCTTCCCTGAGAATGGACCCTAACGGTCTTCACCTGGGGACTCGTCCCCGAAGGCGCACGAGATGCACTGTTTTCAAACAGGGTCTCGGCCCTGGTTTTACGCGGATGTCGGACCCAGCGTCGCCCCGAGACTCGGAGTTGGCGAGGTAAAAACTTGAACCGCGACGAGCCAGGTGCGGGAACGGGTTTGGACAGCACAGACCCTCGCGGACGACACGATTGGAAGCGAGTGGGCGCGCCCATCATCCACCCAGTTCCCCTTTCTTTTCAGCCCACCCTGTATTTCTACTTTTGTGCGTTTGTAGTTTTGACTTTGTAGTTTCCTCTGCGGCATGGGTTCCCGATTGTTCCCAGCGATCCCTTCGGGTTCTGTAGCTTCCGTTTTTGTAGATTTGGCGACCGCAGCGCCGCCTGGATTCGTGTACGTGCGTCCCTGCGTGCCCCGCTGGTGCTGGCGCTTGTAGCTTGATTGTTTTTTCGGCGGCTGACCGACTCGTTTCCTTTCTTCTGGCGACTCCCCGCATGTCCGTTTGGCATGCCGCCCTCTGACCGTAATGAATGGGCACCCGGTGGGGGAGGCTTCCCCGGTACCGGTGCCAAGCCATAAGAAAAAGCACACGAAAGAAGTCCAAGACGACTTGATGTGCTCCTCACGCGACTGAACGCGGTAGAGGAGGCCGGCGGCATAATCATGACGCGGCGCCGCGGTCGTGGTTGCGTGCCTGCCTTGCCGCTTCCCAATGGGGTCGCGAAGACTCTCTCCATACCCATCTGCCTTCCACAAATCTTTCTCCCTTCTCGCCCTTTACTTGTCTTCAAGAAATCATATCTTCGCGAGCACCCTATCACACAGGACGGTGGCATTAGGGTTAGGGTTAGGGTTAGGGTTAGGGTTAGGGTTAGGGTTAGGGTTAGGGTTAGGGTTAGGGTTAGGGTTAGGGTTAGGGTTAGGGTTAGGGTTAGGGTTAGGGTTAGGGTTAGGGTTAGGGTTAGGGTTAGGGTTAGGGTTAGGGTTAGGGTTAGGGTTAGGGTTAGGGTTAGGGTTAGGGTTAGGGTTAGGGTTAGGGTTAGGGTTAGGGTTAGGGTTAGGGTTAGGGTTAGGGTTAGGGTTAGGGTTAGGGTTAGGGTTAGGGTTAGGGTTAGGGTTAGGGTTAGGGTTAGGGTTAGGCTTAGGGTTAGGGTTAGGGTTAGGGTTAGGGTTAGGGTTAGGGTTAGGGTTAGGGTTACGGGTTAGGGTTAGGGTTAGGGTTAGGGTTAGGGTTAGGGTTACGGTTAGGGTTAGGGTTAGGGTTAGGGTTAGGGTTAGGCTTAGGGTTAGGGTTAGGGTTAGGGTTCGGGTTAGGGTTAGGGTTAGGCTTAGGGTTAGGGTTAGGGTTAGGGTTAGGGTTCGGGTTAGGGTTAGGGTTACGGTTAGGGTTAGGGTTAGGGTTCGGGTTAGCGCCAGGGTTAGGGCTACGCTTAGGGTCAGCGTTCGGGTCAGGGTTCGGGTTAGGGTTACGGTCAGGGTTCGGGTTACGGTTAGGGTTAGGGTTAGGGTTAGGGCTCGCCTTCGGGTTAGGGTCTAGGGTCAGGCTTAGGGTTAGGGTTAGGGTTAGGGTTAGGGTTAGGGTTAGCGCTCGGGTTACGGCTAGGGCCAGGGTTAGGCCTAGGGTTCGGGCTAGCGTTAGGGCTAGGGTTAGCTCTACGCTTAGCGTTAGCGTCGGCTCGCGGTCCGCGG